>NC_042986.1:7890000-7989825 GCF_901001165.1 Salmo trutta | reverse complement strand
GAGAGAGACTGAGACATAGAGAGAGACAGAGAGAGAGGACAGAGAGAGACAGGAGAGACAGAGAGAGGACAGAGACAGGAGAGAGGAGATAAGAGGACCAAGAGAGAGAGAGAGAGAAGAGACAGAGAGAGAGAGAGAGAGAGACAGAGAGAGAGACAAGAGTAGGAGGAGACAGAGAGAGAGAGAGAGAGAGAGAGAGAGAGAGAGAGAGAGAGCGAGAAACCAGACGATAAAGATGTACTATGTGAGGGAGTGGAGCAGCAACAGTCTTCTAGAGGCAAACTGGCCACAAGCTAGCTGTGAATCAAATAATGAGGCAACAATCCAGATCAACAAAAATCTATTTAGTGTGACTTGCTAGCCTGATACATAATTGACATGGCGCATTGAGGCATTTTGCTAGAGGGGAGGGGACAACACACAATCAAAATGCCAGAGCAAGAGAGAATGTAAAGGCTATGTGATAGCTACATTTAAGTCATTTAGCGGACGCTAAAGAGCGACTTACAGCCAGCACATTCAACTAAGGTAGGCAAAGACAACAACACATCACAGTCATTGTTCAAAATATCTGCTATCTGCAAAATATCCAAGGCATTTATGGCCTGCCCTCCACACAAAAAGAAAGCAACAGATAATGCATGCCAAAGCAAGTGGCAATGTATCGGCCTATACGTGCTATTTGATACAATACAATAATAATATATTGTACGCCTGTTTAATTGTAGCCCTGGCTCCCACTGCATCAAGCTCTTGTCTGTGTGTTCACTCTGTCATACATTATATCTGAAATGGCGCCTCTCCGCTGTAAAAGCCAGTGATTAACATTAGTAAGTAGCTGGCAGCTACAATCAGTGGAAGCCTGTTGGCCCTGCCAGCCTGTCAATGGGCTCTCTGGGTATTGAAGCAGTATTGACAGGGCTGAAGCACGTTCAACCGCCCTCTTATCAAAGACAGGATGGATAGAGGAGGGAGAAAAGAGGGAGGGAGGGGCAGATTGGCATTTATTGTCACGAATCTTGTTCTGGAGGCAGCTCTGCAGAGTGGTCACTAGCTGGCACAGCCACAAAGTCAGATTTTAAACCTAACCCTAACCTTAACCAAACTGCTAATCCTCATGCCTAACCATAACCGTAAAATTAAGACCAAAAAGGACATTTTTGTTTTCATGAATTTTTACGACACAATGACTGGCCCGTCTAGCGGAAATTGCTCAGTTCTGCCTCCAGGGCAAGATTCATGACAATAAACGTCAACCTGCAGGGCGGGAGAACCCAGAACATAGGATGGGGCCATTTGAGTCCATCATATTCTGTGTATTACAGCAATAACATACATATTCTACAACACAACAGCTCAGCACCCCCCAAAAAAATCACTGAGTGTTTAATAGTTGAGATAACATTTTTTGTTAGCTCCACAATATGAATCTATTCATGAAAAAGTTCTTCCCTGGTTTATTTGTTACTGGCCGAAAGCTGTTGCTGTGGTAATACTGTGCCAGATATCATGAATAAACTCATTGTTGAGGACATCCTAAAAAATGTGAATGCCCTTAATACAGCTGATTCAGGTAGCCTATTTCAACGCAGAAAGAACTTATATACAGCCAGGTCCAGTACCTGACCGTACTTCGTTATAGTATTGCACTTTTGTGTGTGTGTGTGTGTGTGTGTGTGTGTGTGTGTGTGTGTGTGTGTGTGTGTGTGTGTGTGTGTGTGTATGTGTGTGCCCCTGTGTCTACACGTTTGGGGTGTGTGTGTGTGTATGTGTTTGTGTGTGTGTGTGTCTGTGTGTGTGTGTGTGTGTGTGTTCGCAGGTCCTGTGTCCTGTCATGGCTTCTCTTTAAATATTTAACACCTCAAGCTGTGTGAAGATGTGTAGGGGGGAGGGAGGGAGAAGGGGATGAAATAAATGAATACCTGCCCCCCCCCCCTTTGCCCCTCCTTGCCTCGGGGTCTGTCTGTCTGGAAAATCACGAGAGCGAAAGAGACAGAGAGACGGACAAAGTGTGAAGAAGGGATTTAGAATCAGAGAGAAACGGAGTGAGAGGATTGGACGATGGAGAGAAAGACGGACAGTGAACAGGTTTCACTCACCAGGCAGTGAGAGCAAAGAGAGTGAGAGACGGCGCGATTAGGGGGTCAAACGGCAGGACAAAATAGGAGAGGGGGGCTACGGACACGGAAAATGTTGTGGATTGGGTGGAGGAAGAGAGGAGAGGAGGAGGAGAGGAAGGGGGGATGGACACGGACCACATGGGATGGGGGCAACAGTAATTCAGGGACCCCCTGTGGAGTAAATTATTTATCACCTTCTCCTTCCTGTCGCGTCAATTTGCCCCAAATTCACCCAAATTCATAATTCATAATCACCAGCGGCGTTCGGTTCACAATGTATTTGGTTTGGTCCCCAGACCCGGACCTGTACTCTACCTGCCTCCCTCTCTCTCCCAGTCTGTCTGGCAGGGGTACATTTGCCCCAAATTCATCCACATAAATAGTTCATATTCACCATATATTTGGTTTAGTGCTAGACCGATCGCCTGTACTGTACTTGCCACTCTCCTATCTGTCTGTCTGTTTCTCTCCCCCTCTCTCCCCCTCTCTCTGGCAGGGTCATGTTTATTACATGAGACTGTTGCAGTGAGGCTACTCTCAGAGCTCTCCGCCCGGTGAAATAATACTTGTATCACCTCGCTACCTGTGTCTACTCCTTCTGTGGCATGGCAGCAATGATGGTTACTACTACGCTGTCATGTCTTACTGTGTGTGTGACACAGGAGGCTGCTGAGGGGAGGACGGCTCATAATAATGGCCGGAGTGGAGCGATTGGAATGGCATCAAACACGTGGAAACCACGGAAACCATGCGTCCGATGCATTTGATTCTATTCCACGTATTCCGCTCTAGCTGTTACCACGAGCCCGTCCTCCCCAATTAAGGTGCCACCAACCTCCTGTGGTGTGTGTGTGTGTGTGTGTGCGTGCGTGTAGCACTAACGAAATATAACATTAATGGAGCAGATCTACTCCAAGGTTTTTGGATGAGGATTGTGGACCCAAATGGCACCCGATTCCCTTAACAGTGCACTACTTTTGGCTAGGGCCCATATGGCTCTGGTCAAAAGTAGTGCACTGTGTGCTAGGGAATAGGGTGCCATTTGGGACAGACCCTATTTGTTCTTCGGGTCGAGCACTACAGTAGAGCCTGTCAAAGAGAGAGGAGTGCCAATTTCCTTGTCACCTTTTTAACAATCTTCCTCTCCTTCTTCCTCTTCTACCACTATCAACCCTCCAGATACGTGGCACTAGGCTTGAAAGGTTTTTATTTTCACTCCCCCCTCCCTTGCTTTCACAATACAATTCTCACCCCTCCATCCATCTCTCCATCCTCTGTCTATATTCAACACTTTGCTCTGACCCTTCCATCTCTCCATTTCTCCATCTCTCCATCCTCTAATACACTCCTCTGACCAAATTGCCTTGGACAAAACTGATTCCTTCAATATCATCCAACTTTATTGGAAAGGGGGTTTCTTTACAACATGAAGAACCGACTCCAATATCTCTTTAATATGCCTGTGCTTTCCGCTGCATTTAAAGGGCAATATAACATATGGCTGTAGAACAGCAGGTTTGACAGTTAAATGTAAATGAAAGGTTACAAGAAAAAAAGAACACACTCTAAATGACGTATAGAAGCTTATCTACAAATAGACCGACCAACAGTTGTGTAGATAAATAACACGGTTAGAAGCTCAACACACATTCAGTTGGCATTCCAGTTGCTGTTGTTGGATGTCATACAGCATGATTATATACACTCTCTCTCCTCTAACTATCTCCCTCCCCCCCTCTCTGATTTTCCCAATCCCTCTCTCCCCTCTAAAAGCCTGTATCCCCTCTCCCTCCTCTACCTCCTCCCTCATACTTGTCAGGGTTAAGGGCTAATACAGGAGTGACAAAAAAGCTGGAGAAAATAAAGGTTGTCAGGTGGGACCCACTTCAGCCCACTCCACCCACTCCTTCCACGTTGTCATGACAACGGGGTCTCTCTCCACATAGCAACAGCACCCCCCCCCCTCCACATAGAAATTCAGTTATTCATACACACGTACGGACAACCAACATGCTCCCTCCTGGTTAGCAGTTATCACTCATAGTCACATGTACACACACACACACACACACACACACACACACACTCTTTCAGTCTCTTCTACCTCTCCCCAACTCGCTGCCAGACTTTCTTTCTTTCGTTCTCTCTCTCTCTCTCGCTGTCTCTCACCCTCCATCCTATAGTCTATACTGTCTGTCTTTACTGCAGAGAGGGGGAGCTATTGCCGGCTGGTTTGTTTACTTATTGATGTTTTCCCCCTCCAGACAATATAGGGGGAGCAGAGGAATGGAGAGAATAAAAGAAGGGGATGAATAATTAAAGTGAAGGAGTGGACTCATTTCGAGAGCGGTGGGCTTCAGAAAGGAGGAGAGGAGGATGAAAGGAGGGGGAGGAGAGAGGAAAGGAGAAGGGTAGAGGAGAGTAGGGTTGTACATGTGGATGAGGAGAGGAGATACATGTTGAGCACGGCCTGATGGGAGAGAAGAAGAAAGGAAAGAGAAAGTAAGAAGAAAAAAAACCATCTAGAAACAAGTCAATTAATCAAACAACCAAGAAATGTTGAAAAAAAATACAAATAAAGAAAAATCTATAAATCCTAAATAAATCATGTTTCAAAAGTCATTAGATTTAATAAAAGACCTGGGTTGACTGTACTAGTATCTATCATGTTCCCTCCATGTATCTTTATGTATTAGCTAGTGTATCATGTCTCTCTGTGTCTTCATGTGTCTCTCTTCATCAGTATACAAGGAGTGTACAAAACATTAAGAACACCTTCCTAATATTGAGTCGCACTCCCCCTTTTCTACCCTCAGGACAGCCTCACACTGTATATAGACTTTCTCTTTTTTCTATTCTGTTATTGACTGTACGTTTGTTTATTCCATGTGTAACTCTGTGTTCTTGTTTGTGTCGCACTGCTTTGCTTTATCTTGGCCAGGTCGCAGTTGTAAATGACAACTTGAACAATCCATGTCCCAATTGTCTCAAGGCTTCAAAATCCATCTTTAAACTATCTCCCCCCCGTTCATCTACACCGACTGAAGTGGATTTAGCAGGTGACATCGATAAGGGATCATAGATTTCACCTGGATTCACCTGGTCAGTCTATGTCATGGATGTTTTGTACATTTGATGTATGTGTTAACTGTGTAGTGTGACTCCATGTCATACAGTGTATCTTAATCCCTAGACGTGTCTCTGTGTGGGGCCTGGTGCGTATCAGCAGATCAGCTATCGACGTGTCAGTCAGCTAGTCACCAGGTCAGACAATCCTCTGGTCAGATAACGGAGAATTCTAGAGATGGACACCGACATCCCTTGATCTCTGGTAGTCGTACACTTTGGCTCAAACGGACTGGAATGTACTGCTAAGACTACCGGTCTGGGCTCTAGAGTGATAATTGACCGCGTGACAGGCCAAAAGGTGACATTTGGCGGTAGTCAGGAAGGGTGAGGTAGTTATAATAAGATCGTCAGGGGACAGGCAAATTGTTGTGCTTATCAAAACGGAGGAAGAGCTTAATAAACATGCATGGAAACACTGTGATTAAAATGCATGGGATGTGGAGGCAAAATAGAAAGCTGTCAAGGCATGGAACAAACCAGCCATTTACAGCCGGTGGGTCTCGTTAGTGTCATCATCAGAGAGACGCTCTGCCTGCGTCGCAAATGGCACCATATCCCCTAGATAGTGCACTTCTTTTGACTAGCGCCCTACGGGCCCGGGTTAAAAGTAGCACCCTCTGTAGGAAATAGGGTGCCATTTGGGACGTACACGCTGCCGTAGGACACGCTCTCCTAATTGCAGACTGACACACCCTAGCTGCCATGGAGATGAGGCATAACACACATGCGCGCGCGCGCACACACACACACACGCGCGCTCGCACACACTCTGCAAAACATGAATCCAGAAAGCACATCCAGACTAAATGGCTGCTCATATGATCGGACCGGGAAACTAATCTACATGACCTGCACAATGAAATTCGGATAAAATACAACGAGCCAGGTAGACTAGTACAGTACATACACAGGATTGAATAGGGAATATGTAAAGCTCCATACAACAGAGATAGTACGGCCCATAATAAGGTGTAGAGATACATTATGTACTGTGGAGGCCATACAGAAACCCGTAACGAGCGGTGGAGACAGGCCATTAATATGTACAGTCATAGGCCAGGAAGTACAGTACACAGAACATACAACCCATCCAGTAGCCAATAACAAGCCGTAATGAGACCTACAGATAGGCCAGGACCGAGGTGGGTTGCACACTGAACAAAACAGGCCTCATCCTAACGCCTGGGCCTTTGTCAACATTAGCCTGGGTAAATAGGAGCAATCATGACATTATGAAATTAAGCAGAAAACCTATTACCAGTGACCTTCTCTCTCCCTCTCTCTCCCCTTCCTTCACTCTTTCTCTACCTCTCCTCCTACTGACGCTCCCCCCTCTCCCTTTCTCTCGCTCATCCACCCTCTACTCTCCTTCTGTGTCTCCCTACCTCCCCCTCTCTTCCTCCCCGGTCGGAGCAAACAGCCTAGTTGTTTGTCTGGTTCAGATGGTAACCATGACCTTCAATTCTGTTTTTGATTCCATTCTTTAAAAAGACACACACACCCATTGTTTGTTGAGACACAGGATTGGGGGGGGGGGGGGGTGATCCCCGTGTGTCTCTGTCCAATCCCTCCGTCTCTCAGAGTGAGAGAACATGAAGAGATTGGAGGACTACCCACGAGAGGAGAGAAAAGGCTACGGGAGGAGAGGACAGAAGGAGAAGAGCGAGGGAGGAGAGGAGGAGAAGAGGGAGGGCTGAGAGGAGGAGCTAAAGGTAGAATCAGTAGACAGAGTGTCTGTCAGAGTAGGCCAGGGAGAATAGCTGACATCGGCTTCACCGTATCTCACAGCGTTAGTACTGACACCAGCCGGACAGACAGCACAACAGCGGGAGAGGAGGAACAACACTAAACCAACCAACCAGACACCGAAACCATAAATAACACTGTCATTTACAGATGAGCTCTTGCATAGCATGACATGAATGCGTTATAGACATGCTATGGGTATATTTCATTACCCTTTAATAATGCGGTTTGGACCTATGATGATACATTCATGAAATGCTTATAGATGTGTAATGAATAGATGCGTCGTGGATATATAGTCAAGGTAAATTGTTACCGCACTCACACAGAATACCATAGAAAACATTAAAGACCCGAAGAACAGGAGCTGGAAGAGCAGTAACCAACATCACCACGAGATGAAGGACCTGTTACCTATATTGAACTCATTTAGCTGAGAATTGGGGTTACAGCACTGAGCAGTGAGAACAGGCCGTGAGAACAACCAGCATTGTATAGTGTGAGTGTGTGTACGTGTAGGTTGCATGGTGTGTGTGTGTCCCCAGGGTTAGGTGATAAGTGGCCCGTGGCGTGGAACGGAACACACAGCTGCCACCGCCACCACCTGGTGTGACACGCAAGGCGCACGCACACACACAAACACACACACTTGTCTCCACAGGGACCACCGCCACGCCAGACACGCCCTGAGGAGAGGACTAGGCAGTGTGACGGATGATGTCACCCCTTAAAACTGTGACCTGTAGCCTTTAACCCCTACACACAACAGGTCAGCCATCTGAGACACCAAGGTCACGTAAGGCCACCCAGCGGCCCCGTAATCACCTCACCCATATAGAGGCAGACCAACTATTAGCAGCAACACTGGGGTGATGGGAGGGGGTTTTGTTTTCTCGAGGAATATCTGCAGGATTCTCTTGCAAATGATATCTAATCCCAGTGGGACTAAACCTTATAGTGTAAAGGTTCAATAGAAAAATAATTGATGTAATCATGCATTTTGATCTTTCTTTTCTTACCTTTAGAGAGTTAGACATTTTTGGGGGGGAAATGTATTCAGTGTGAATGTTTTTTTATTTTTTTTATTGTTCTTCGTATGACCTTGAAACTGCTCTATTTCACACAGCTCATTGTCAAGCATACGCTTCCCCTCCAGCTTAACTCTTGGACGATCATACGTTGGTAACATTTGCAAGGTCTAGCTAGATTAGACTTAATCGCAGTCAATTCCCCCTCAACCACCACATGGAAATGAGCTGTAGGCAGGACAAGGTCAGGAGGAGAGCTTTTCTGTAACATTTGCATGGAGGCTCAGTGGCCAAACTACCAGGAAAATGACATGCACGGACAGGCACGCACGGAGACGCAAGCCGTGCGGCGCATGGGCATGCCCGTCTATCTGACACACATACGCATACTCGCGCGCACGGACGTGCACCAACGTATGCAGGCACACACAGGAGACGACTCAACATAAATGATTACATGATCACATGATTGCAATCCCTGTTTAAATACCTGGATAAGTAGAGACACAAAATGGAAGGGATACTTATCAGGGAAGATTCATAGGACCAAAAAATCCCCCACCCTTCCTTAAACTACAATTTAAAATTACACTCATTACAGTAGCTCCAGAAAAATGACCCTATATAATATGATTATTTCAAAGAACAAATCTCCATCCTGCCTTTAATAGTCTCTAGAATGACATTAGCTAAAGTAATCCCAGAAAACCTACAACCATATCATATTAAGCCAATAAACCCTTTCCCATCATCCTACCTTTCAAAATGTCTAGAATCGCATTTTTTTGTAGTTCCAGTCAGAAAACCTACAACTATATTCCATATATACAGTATATTTCCAGAAATCACATTAGACCAATAAACCCAACAGGAGTGTCACGTCCTGACCAGTAAAGGGGTTATTTGTTCTTATAGTTTGGTTAGGACGTGGCAGGGGGTATTTGTTTTATGTGGTTCAGGGTGTGTTTGTGTATGTGTTCATGTAGAGGGGGTATTTAGTTTATATGGTTCGGGGTGGTTGTGTATGTAGAGAGGTATTTGATTTATTAGTCCAGGGTTTTGGTTATTGTTCTATGTTAGTTTATTTCTATGTTCAGTCTAGTCGTTTGTATTTCTATGTTTAGCTAATTGGTGTTGGGGCCTTCAGTTGGAGGCAGCTGTCTATCGTTGCCTCTGATTGAAGGTCCTATAAATAGGTATGTGTTTGTCATGGGATTTTGTGGGAGATTGTTTCTTGTTTTGCTGTGTGCCTGACGAGACTGTCTAGTTCGTTTGTTTTTGTATACGTTGTATGTGTTTTTCCTTCTTCACTAATAAAAAGAAGATGAGTATACACTTTCCCGCTGCGTTTTGGTCTACACCCTGCGACACCCGTGACAAGGAGGATATCTAGAAAAGCTGCTCTGGCTTGACTTTCATCATCATCACATAGCGATTAACCAGGTCAGACAGATAGTACTTGTCCTCTGCTAGCCCCATTGACTTTGTTAAAAGTTGCACTAGCAGCACTTAGTGCTTCTGATCTAATCTCATAGACACGCCTGGTGGGATTAGAGAGGAAAGGAGGAGAGGGAATTGAGGAAGAGAGGAGATATACCTCCACTTACAGATGTAGGAATACGGATCAAATTAAGATCCGACGGCAGGAAAATAATCCTGCAGCAAGAGGAAATATTCATTATTATGTGGATTATAATTCATTACATTTTTTTTGTAGGGTTTGATCATTTTTTTCTTAAGGGAAATTAAGTCTGACATTTAAAAGTGGAAATGTCAAACTTCAGAAGCCTTTTTAAACCTCAAATACACTACACGCTTTACATTTCCTGCATTGCAGGAAAGTTTTACAGCAACAGGGCAATCAAATGAAGATCCTACATCTGTTCAGGCAGTCTATTGAGAGAAAGATGGAGGGAGGATGGGAGGGAGGGAGAGAAATGGGTGGAAAGTACAATGTGTGCGAGCGTATGTGTGCCTATGTGTGTGTGGGACGGCTCAGAGGAGAACGCCCCACCAGAACTATCGCCTCTCTCCTCTCGTTCATCTTCATCTGCACCACAGAATATTACGCTACAGCCTCCTGAGTGGCGCAGTGGTCTAAGGCACTGCATCACATTGCTAGCTGTGACACTAGAGATTCTGGGTTTCGAGTCCAGGCTCTGTCGCAGCCGGCCGCGACCGGGAGACCCATGGGGCGATGCACAATTGGCCCAGCGTCGTCCGGGTTAGGGGAGGGTTTGGCCGGCAGGGATGTCCCTGTCCCATCGCGCACTAGCGACTCCTGTGGCGGGCTGGGCGCGGTGCACGCTGACACTGATGCCAGGTACACAGTGTTTCCTCCGACACATTGGTGCGGCTGGCTTCCGGGTTAGGTGGGCATTGTGTCAAGAAGCAGTGCGGGCTTGGTTGGGTTGTGTTTCAGAGGATGCACAGCTCTCGACCTTCGGCTCTCCCGAGTCCGTACGGGAGTTGCAGCGATGAGACAAGACTGTAACTACCAATTGGATACCCTGTTTTCTTTGTGGGGAGAAAACAGGGGTAAATATATATATATATAGTTGAAGTCGGAAGTTTACATACACCTTAACCAAATACATTTAAACTCAGTTTTTCACAATTCTTGACATTTAATCCCAGTAAAAATTCCCTGTTTTACCTTGACTTTGTTGTCCTTAAGTCATTTTGCCACAACTTTGGAAGTACGCTTGGGGTCATTGTTCATTTGGAAGACCCATTTGCGACCAAGCTTTAACTTCCTGACTGATGTCTTGAGATGTTGCTTCAATATATCCACATAATTTTCCTACCTCATGATGCCATCTATTTTGTGTAGTGCAGCAGTCCCTCCTGCAGCAAAGCACCCCCACAACATGATGCTGCCACCCCTGTGCTTCACGGTTGGGATGATGTTCTTCAGCTTGCAAGCCTCTCCCTTTTTCCTCCAAACATAACGATGGTCATTATGGCCAAACAGTTCCATTTTTGTTTCATCAGACCAGAGGACATTTCTCCAAAAAGTATGATCTTTGTCGCAAACCGTAGTCTGGCTTTTTTATGCCGGTTTTGGAGCAGTGGCTTCTTCCTTGCTGTGCGGCCTTTCAAGTTATGTTGATAAGAGACTCGTTTTTACTGTGGATATAGATACTTTTGTACCCCTTTCCTCCAGCATCTTCACAAGGTCCTTTGCTGTTGTTCTGGGATTGATTTGCACTTTTTGCACCAAAGTACGTTCATTTCTAGAAGACAGAACGCGTCTCCTTCCTGAGCGGTATGACGGCTGCGTGGTCCCATGGTGTTTATACTTGCGTACTATTGTTTGTACAGATGAACGTGGTACCTTCAGGCGTTTGGAAATTGCTCCCAAGGATGAACCAGACTTGTGGAGGTCTACAATTTTTTTCTGAGGTCTTGGCTGATTTCTTTTGCTTTTCCCATGATGTCAAGCAAAGAGGCACTGAGTTTGAAGGTATACCTTCAAATACATCCACAGGTACACCTCCAACATCAAATGATGTCAATTAGCCTATCAGAAGCTTCTAAAGCCATGACATAATTTCCCAAGCTGTTTAAAGGCAAAGTCATAGTGTATGTATACTTCTGACCCAGTGGAATTGTGATGCAGTGAATTATAAGTGAAATAATCTGTCTGTAAACAATTGTTGGAAAAATTACTTGTGTCATGCACAACGTAGATGTCCTAACCGACTTGCCAAAGCTACAGTTTGTTAACAAGAAATTTGTGGAGTGGTTGAAAAACGAGTTTTAATGACTCCAACCTAAGTGTACTGTATGTAAACTTCCAACTTCAGCTGTAAATATATTTTAGAATATTACATTGCCTCTCAGTTTTTTCCCCAGCACAAAATACAACCCCCCACATGCGCGCAAACACACACGCCACTAAACCGACGTTAGATCATGTGGTTTGAGTTATTGTCTGACAGCTGAAGTTTGTTTAAGGGGATTTGCCTGCCATTCAAATGCTTTTCAGAGAGAATAAAAGAGGAGGCAGGTAGTTTGCATGGTGGTGAACTGAACTAGCTAGCCTGCAGGGCTAGGATCAGGATGATGCTGTTAACTGGTTGGTAAGCATGGGAGTGTGTGTTGACTTAAAGGGCTGGTGGAGATCTGTAGCGCACCATCGTATGACTCATTCTGTTTGTTTTAGTGTGTGTGTGTGTGTGTGTGTGTGAGTATGTGTTCATTTCTGCACTGTGTACCAATGCAAGGAATCAATACCGCCCTCCCCTTTTCTCACCCCGTCATCACCATGGCAACCCCTTGACTCAAGCCACAGCATGCAGCAATATTTCACCCTTCCCCCGATCCATCCCCCACTCCGAATCTCTCTCCGTTAACTCCCTCTCGTTCGTCTCGCTCTACTTCTTCTTTCTACCTTCATCTCTCATCGCCTCCATCTCCCTCACTCTTCTTCTCCATCTCAGTCTCCTCCCGCGCCTCTCTAATATCTGTCTTCATGTTATCTGGAGTTGAGAGATCTCCTTTTTCTCATGTCTGACATTTTCCCCATCTGCTGTACATCTCCTATTTGCTCTGTGTCGCTCTCTCAGCATAATTTCCCCTCTCACTCACTCCCGCCCTCACTGCAAAGCTCACTCACTCCTTGCTTCAACTCCTACAGCGAGTCACTCCCTCTCTCCTTCTCTACGCCGCTCCCGCCTTCCCACCATCTCTCTCTCTCTCTCTCTCTCCTTGTCTGTAGAGCCCGTGGAACAGCATGTGGTATTCTACGGTACATTCCATCTTCATTAAGACCAGAGAACAGCTGATTCAGAGCTTTAATCACAGGTAACATCATATTAACCCCAACCATCCACCCCTATCAAGCTTCTCTCACACCATCCATCCAGGCAATTACAGACAATTCATTTCCACAGCACACAGCAAATTTGTGATCGGAATTTTAACAACCACATGGTTAAATGTAACACTTTCTTTGAAATTATACATGACCATTTCAAATAGTGTTAAAGTAGAATTTTTCAGTGTTGATAAACTAACACCCCCGGAGTGTTGGGTCCCTAACACCGTGGCTGTTGCAAATTCCGACTTAAATGGACACTTTATTAGAGCTGATGCTGTAACACTTTCTCAGTGTTAGGGAATAACATATGTAGTGTTAGTATTTATTAGGGTATAACGCCTTATTTGCATATTTCCCAGGGTGCCTTTCGAGTGAATGTTTGAGTAACCCGTCCATGACTGTGTAAGTGACAGAGACGAGGGCTGCGTTTCAGACACACCCTCCTCCTCTTACCCTCGCCTTATAGCCTTAGGGGAATCCCCGTGGCCATCTTCGTCGTTGGTCCAAACGATTAGCCAAGCATGGCAAGTTGGCAATGTGAGACCCTCAGCCCTTGTTTTTGACCGAGTTTGCGAGTTATGTTCACTCCGGTCAGCTACAACTTTAAACCAACATTAATATGGGGAAGTCAACATACAAGTGTAAGCACAAACTAATGTAAATCATTTCGAAATGGTGCTACTAATTAAGTTTTGTTTGGTTAGCTGTTGGAAACAACTTTCCCTGACACTTACACATTGTAATTTTCGATTTCCCTGATATAGTAGGATGGCTAGCATTCGATGTCTGCGGAGGCGTTGTCTTCTAGCCAAGATATGAAATACAATCAGAATTGACTGTAGCGCATATAAGGCACACGCAACAGTTCCATGATAACTGAAAACACAACTGTGGTATGAACGAGTGACACATTTCCGGGCAAGAGCGGTACATTTCAAATGAAATCATTCTTCCCTCGCCCCCTTGCCCTGCAAGTGTACACTCGTCAGACGTCATGATACGTCATCAGAAGTGTCCACTTCATTTGAGGGCCGAGGGGAGAGGGTGTGCCTTTTAAGTGTTTGGACCGCAGCCGTGGTTGTTGCATTCATAAACGTTCGGTCCTGAAGCCTTCACCAACTGACTGCCGAAGTGAATGTGTTTGAATTAAAAGCAAAACCTTTATGACCGTGCATTGTACATGTCATGAGGCCTTTAGTTAGGACCTAAGTCTTCCCCCAACATTGTGGTCTGAAAATCCTGGCTCGTGGGCCATTATCAGACCTGCAAGTCACAATGTGCTGGCTTGTGAAGTAATATTTGCTATTGGAATCCAGCCATAACTTTTTATCACCCCACAATCTGCATCCAGAATGACTGCTATGGTGAAGAACTCATCAAACAAGACTACCTAAACCATATCAACTGGAACAACCATTTCAGTAACGGGTACAATAATCAATCAATCAAATGTATTTATAAAGCCCTTTTTACATCAGCAGATGTCACAAAGTGCTGTACAGAAACTCAGCCTAAAACCCCAAACAGCAAGCAATGCAGATGTAGAAGCACAGATTAGTTTACAATTGAATTGGTTTAGAATTTTTATTTATCTTGGATCAAATAATCGATGTGCATGCAGAAACATAGATATTAAAACAAACTGTTCTAAAAATCAACCTGCAACAAAGCATGCTGGGAAATATAATAATGAGGACCCTCCCACGGAAATAAACTCAACACAGTTGAGTAACAACACAGGCAAGCGGTGCTGATTCCCCTGTGATTCAAATGACTCTTCATCTACTCACTGCAGGCGGCGTCAATTTCAATCCCACTGGTGTTGACCCCACTGGAATCAACACTCAGGTATAACACTCAACACTTTTCACCTCAACACCGAGGTGCTGAGGTTGCTTCGTAGGTGGCCTCATACATGCCTGCGGAAGTGTGTGTATATCTATGCATGCGCCTGTGTGTGTGTCAACACAACCTCAGCTTCAGCCTATAACTCCCATAATATCTGTTATCGTTCTCGTCATCAACCACAGTAAGTGATGGGCGCCGCAGCAAATTCATTAATTCATTAACAGTAGAGACCGCTGAGGGGAGTCTATTTGAGGGGAAGCAGTCTTGTCCTTTCCACAGTGTTAGCCCGAGTCCCAAGTGGCCCCCTATTCCCTTCATAGTATAATCTCTGGTCAAAAGTAGTGAATAGGGGGCCATTTGGAACGCAGCCTTAGACTGGGCCCCTCAAAGACACTGTGTTATCTTCACATAGCAGCACTGCCTTGGTCCAGGGAGGGCGGCGGGCAAATCCCTGTCCGTGTGTGTTCAAATCCCCCCTCTGTTCACCTCCACCACAACATTAGCTACAGCTCACGTCACTGTTGTTGTGAGGATCAAGGAGGTGACATTTCGCTTCACTCACACCTATTTCAATAAAGCCAGTCAGTAGAGCAGCGAGTGAAAGGCGGAAAACGGAATCAACAGACAAAACCTGTTCCACCATGTCCATCTGTCTGCAATTCTAGTTGTCCTGTGTGTGCGCTTGTGTGTGTGTCTTTTTTACTTTAGACAGACAGTGAAGGGATCTAGAGAGTATCTTTAGCCTGTCCCATGTGTATACAGTGAATAAGCAGAGTAGGGATTTCAGGCTCACTCTTATCATTTTCAGTGTGCGGTGTGTGGCTGCCTGGGCTAGTCTCTCTATCCCTCCTACCCTCGTTGCCTCTCTCTCTCAGAATCACGCCGGATGGAGAGAGAGAGAGAGGACAGAGAGAGAGAGGACAAAGAGAGAGAGAGAGGACAGAGAGAGAGAGAGGACAGAGAGAGAGAGAGGACAGAGAGAGAGAGGACAGAGAGAGAAAGGACAGAGAGAGAGACGACAGAGAGAGAGGATAGAGAAAGAGACGACAGAGAGAGAGAGAGAGAGAGAGAGAGAGAGAGGACAGGGCGAAAGAGGACAGAGTGAGAGAGAGGACCGAGCGAGAGAGAGAGAGGACAGAGCAAGAGAACAGAGAGAGGAGAGGGAGAAGAAAAAGAGAAAGAACGAGAGAAAGAATCGATACTGACCTTTCGCTGAGGCTAGAAGACTAGTTGATGAGCCTGAGATGAGGAGTTCTGCCGACAAGGTCTGACACTGTTCATTCATATACACACACACACACACACACACACACACACACACACACACCAGGGTGAAAGGGCAGATGGGTAGAAAGCGTACACCACCATAAAAGCACTCTGTAATGGCTGCTAACTCAATTGAATATGTCCTGATTAGCTGTAATGTAGCTCTAACCATGTTAACCATGCTGGTTAGGAGGAGTAGAGTACAGGAGAAGGGGTCAGCAAGCACTGCCAGGAGACAGCTAACATGTGTCCAGTCATCACAATGTCAATAACAAGGGGCAGTGGTATAGGGACAGGATTTCTTCCTGATCACGACTAGGGCTAGTTATACCCAATTAGCCAGAGATATTTCCTGTTCAGGTTTATAGTCAAGAAAAAGCTAACAGAAAAACTGTCTCCAGGCATTACGACAATTGAGTACTTTTCCACCACGAAAGGAAAACTCCACTCAGTGGTCATCTTTCTGGTACTTGTTTCATTAGTCCATTGTTGATATAGTCCCAAAATGTATTGCATGTCAGAAATCAAGTTTTGCATCATCCGATGCTGCGTTTTGCATCAAATGATGCAAAAATGCATCATACAGGCCAGATTTCTGTATTTTGAAAGTTACATATCTTGAAAACTTGATTGCTGACATGGCAAAATAAACTGGGGCTATATCAACAATGGACTAATGAAACAAATACCAAAAGATCGTTTTTGGATGGAGTTTCCCTTGAAGTGCAGGTCGACAGATTTTTCACCTAGTCAGCTTGGGATTTGAACTTGCGACCCTTTGGTTACTGGACCAACGCTCTTAACTGCTAGGCTACCTGCCGCTTGTTGTCTAGTGCACCACAGGCTGATAAAGACACCATTCGCACTGTCCATAAAGAAAACACACGGTCACACTGTCTCTTAGCGAGGGAGGGAGGACAGACAGACAGACACATGCAAAGAAAAGCTAAATATTGATGTATCATTAGTTGAGTCACTACAGTATGTTGCCTTATCTCCTAGTGCTGTGCTGTGTTTCTGTTGCTCAGTAATTAGTGTCATAGTGTAATTGTGTATACAGCCAGAACGGAAGCAGGTGAGCTGGGTCGCATTAGGAGCTGTGTCTGTGTGTTTTGATGCCAGGTGTGTCTCAGCCTTCCGCTCTGCCTCTGTGCTCTGTGACATTTCCATCGCTGCAGGCATCTCTCTCCCTCGACTCCCACCTGTCTGCTTTGTGTTCTCTCTCCCCCTCTTCTTTTCTCTGCATATCCCACCACATCGACTCCCCGTCTCTTCCCCCGCTCTCCCTCCCTCTCTGTATCCCACCAGCCACCACATTGTCTCCCCATCTCCAGCCCACGCACTTTCCACTCTCTCTCTCCTCTGTTTTGTCAGGCCCTGAGCGGATCACTTCCTAATAACCCAGTCCACACTGCTAAAAGGTTACTGGGTAATGGAGTTTCCGTTCTTTAGTTCCTCTCCTCCACCCTCCTCTCCCACTCCTTGCCCCACCCCAGCCATGGCTGAGTTAATTAACACAGTGACTCCTCTCCCCGTCTTCCCCTCCTCACCCCCACCGCCTGTAAACCCACCCCCAGCCCTGTAGTTAACACTCCTCCCCCTGTCTCCCCTCTCCATAACCCCGGCAGCCCTGTAGCCTGGGGGTCACCCGGTTACTTAACTCTGTAATTACCTCATTAGGCTCGTTAGTATTGGCCGGGGCCTCTGTCTATTCTCTCCTCCTCTGATGGCTTTGTCTACCCCTCCTCTCCCTCATCATCTCCCATCTGCTCCCGAATTTTAGTCTCATTGGCTTCCTCTCCCCTGCCCTCCTCTACTGTCCTCTCCTCTGAAATGAAAACGTTCCCAGACCCCCTACAGTTTCCCCAGTTCCCTGTATCCATGCCTTTCAATGTCTTCCTACAGTTCTTGTTCCCTCCATCTCCTCTCCATCTCCTCTCCTCCCTCTTCTTGCTTTCCTCTCCTCCGCCTTCTTCTCCTCTCCTCTGCCATCTTCTCCTCTCCTCTCCTCTCCTCACACTGCATTCCCTCCAGTATACAGTTACCTTTTCACCTTGCTACAGTTCAGGAGTGAGTGAGTGGACTACAAATCTAGACTGTCTCTCCACTTAAGTGAGACGGCATCATCCAGGCATTACCCCAGCTCCTTGCTTCCTCGTAACGTTTGTCAAACAAGAGTTACTTCTTAGCCAAAAGTTTGCACACAAATATGAAGTCCAGTTATCGTTCCTTCCCGCTGCATGATGAAGTTTGATGTTGATATAAACAGACAGTTTAATAGGTGACTACACACACAGCAGTGGTGGCAAGGGTACGGGACACACACACCCACAGCTTCATAGGAGGATACACACTGCCTCATTATTTCAGCTTCAGCACTGTTTCTTACTTCTACACGCCCAATTGAACTCGCTCTCATCCTTCAGTCTGAAGGCTCTGCAATGCACACACACACACACACACACACACACACACACACACACACACACACACACACACACACACACACACACACAACCCCGCTGACCCCAGGTAGCAGTGCAGCCTGAGGTACTGTATGGTAGCTATCTGACCTCATTCACTCTGGCATTTACTGTACAGTAAATGAAGCAGGAGAAGACGAGAGAGAAGCAATATAAACGATCCCTGTTAGGAGTGCATTACATAAATTCAAATGCAGTGCACTTGCCTGGCATGTTATAGACGTAATGCACAGTGCTCAAAGTGCTCAGTTGGCATGCTATAATTAACTGGATAATGTATGTCTATATTGCGGTGAACATGGCATGTTGGAGTGTATTACATAAACTGCACTTGGGATGCTCTAGACCTAGGATGGAGTTACACACACACACACACACACACACACACACACACACACACACACACACACACACTTTTCCAGTGGTTGTAAAGGGAAGTGGAGGTAGGATAGGATAGTTGTCCATAGTTAAGGTGGGTGGTCCGATACGGCCCAGTGTACACCAGCAGCCACTACCTATAGCATTAGAAATGAACCACCGTAGTTCCACGCATGTCAAACTATAGTGGACGCAAAATATATTCAACCGTCTCTGTCTCCGTCTCCAGAATGACAGCTGAAGAGGCTGACTGACTAACTTACTGCAAGCTTTCCATCTCCACCTCTCCTCCACCCTCGCTCTCCATCTCCTCTCCTCTCTCTCTCAACTCAAAAGACAGCGGGACAAGCACCAGAATGCACGAGCAGCCTTTCAGTCGCAAAACAAAGACAAACTGTACGACCTGTTGTATCAACAGGAAACGTTTCAACGTCAAATAGAACAGACATGACTGTTGTCATTCTCTCCCCCTCTGCTCCCCTCTCTTTCGTCTCGTCGTGCGCTACCCCCCCGTGCGCTACCCCCCGTGCGGTATTCGGGGGTGGGTGGGATAGATGTAAGAGCGTTTTATCAACATGGAATTTTTAACAGTACTGTCAAATGGAATAGATGCCGAGGTTGCCGTTCTCTGTCTCGCTCTCTCTCTCTTTCATCATTATCTCATATATGTATATATATATATTTATCTCCCCCCCGGTCCTGTGTCACCCCCGTCCCCCTCTGTCTCCTCCTGGGTGGCTGGTATAATGGGACTGGCACAGTAGGTGAGATTAAATTAGCACCCGCGTATAGGGATTATGCACACTATACAACTGATCCCCTCCTCCGCCACCTAATCCAAGCCTAATGAATATATCATGGCTGACATGCACACAGACAGACACTTGGAAGGAACATATTATGGCTCTCACACACACACACTGACAGGAGCAAAGTGGCCCTCTTACCCTCCTCCTGTAGTCATAGGATACAGACAGAGACGCTAGGGTGTACTGTGCGTACTACATTCACAAGACTGGACGTTACGCGCTTATTTATGGAGTTACATTTTCTAATTCAATGAGAATGTGAGCTATATCCATTTCACTTGTTCCTACTTTTAGGTTCAATGGAATGTGAGACGAGAAAGTCTGGCAACGTGAGACTCCAGTAGGTTCAATAAAACAAGAGACGACAAGCTACTTAACTTCAATTGAAATTCATGATGATTCGACACCGTGGCATTCAATGATCCTTTGAACGAGAATCATTTGTGTCAGTCACTTGACAGGTCAGTCATTCAATGATTCTTTTGAACGAGAATCATTTGTGCTAGTCATTTCATAGGTCAGTCATTCAATGCCAAGCAGTCATGTTCCATAAATTCCACTGTTCCAATCTCCCAGTGAGCTCCAGACAGCCAAGTCCCCTAACTCGTCTCCCAGAGCCTCAGCACGACCCACAGATCTGGGATCAGTATTGTATTTTAGATTAGAATGAATACGAGGGGGTACCTGATCCTAGAACAGCTCTGCCACTGAAACTTTTACAACCCACTACTGTACAATCAAACACATTCATTGATAAAGCCCTATTTTACATCAGCAGAAGCGTCAGCGAAATGCTTATACACTTCCCTTCTTCACATCACTTGAATCATCGACATGACAATAGGAACATCCTTCATCTCTGCCTGCCAGCAGCAGTAGTAATATATTCTGGTAGTCAGTATTATGCATAGTACAGTATACTTGTATAGAGTACAAGATGTGTTGGCGTCAGACAGACACAGTGGAGGATTGAGGAGTTGTGTAAATACCAATAGGACGGAAGTCATTTATTACGTACTGGCATGTAGTCATGAGACCCATACACTCACACACACACACACACTTCTAAAACTTCTTTACTTTGACAATGTGACACACACACACACACACACTCTCTCTCACACGCTTACACACGCATGCACAAACACAGACACACACTTCCGCAACAGTTAACAGACCTCTTCATCCACCCACAGTGCAGACTGTCCAGGACAGAGGGGCGATTTAGGCTAATTTTAGTCAGAGATGTGCCCATAAAGCCTCTTTGATTGGAGTGGCATGTGGTGAAAGGGATGGGAGGATGAGGGTAGGAAGAGGGGAATTCTTACGATGACTCATAGACAAAGACATAATTTTCTCGGAGTGACAGAGCAAGAGAGAGAGGGATGAAGGGTCAGGGTCTCAGAAAGACAGAGAGAAGGGCAGACGGGGGAAGACAGTTTCTCTTCACTTCTCCCCTCTTTTTATCTTTCTCGTCTCTACTTCTCTTCTGCCATCTCCTCTCTTATCTCTGTGGTTTTCTCTCTCCGTTACGCATTCTGTCTGTTTCTTGTTTTCCTCTTTTTGTTCTGAAACCATTTCCTTTTCTAAGGTTACAGGAACTCTATGTTTATGGGAGATTCCAATTCTAATCTTGTTATGGGTTGGTTTGAGCTTGTGCCTTCCGAAAGCCTTGATTTTTTCCACAATTTGCTGTGTTTCAACATGAATTTAAAACGGATTAAATTGAGATTGTGTCACTGGCCTACACACACACACACACACACACACACACACAATAATGTCATAGTGGAATTATGCTTCATCTCTGTGCCTCACACATACAATGATCTGTAGGATCCCTCACTCGAGCAGTGAATTTCAAGCACAGAACTGAGGATGGATCAACAACATTGTAGTTACTCCACAATACTAACCTAATTGACAGAGTGAAAAGAAGAAAGCCTGTACAGAATACAAATATTCAAACACATGCATCCTGTTTGCAATAAGGCACTAAAGTAAAACTTCAAAAAATGTGTTAAAGAAGTGAACTTTATGTCCTGAATATAGTGTTAAGTGTTGTGTTTGGGGCAAATCCAACACAACACATCACTGAGTACCACTCTTCATATTTTCAAGCATTTTGGTGGCTGCATCATGTTCTGGGTATGCTTGTCATCGGCAAGGACTGGGGAGTTTTTTAGATTAAAAATAAATGGAATAGAGCTAAGCACAGGCAAAATCATAGAGGAAAATCTGGTTCAGTCTGCTTTCCAACAGACACTGGGTGTCACGTCCTGACCATAGAGAGCCCTTGGTTCTCTATGGTGTAGTAGGTCAGGGGGTGACTAGGGGGTGATCTAGTATGTTTATTTCTATGTTGGTGCTAATATGGTTCCCAATTAGAGGCAGCTGTTTATCGTTGCCTCTGATTGGGGATCATATTAAGGTAGTTATTTCCCCACCTGTGTTTTGTGGGATACTGATTGATTGTTAGTGTGTTTGGGCACTACGTCCTCTGTAAGTTTTGTTATTTTGTTTTGTTAGTTTCACTTAAATAAATATGTGGAACTATACTCACGCCTTGGTCTGATCATTTTCAAGAACGTGACACTGGGAGATAAATTCTCCTTTCAGCAAGACAATAACCTAAAACACAAGTCCAAATATACACTGGGGATGCTTACCAAGATGACATTGAAATGTTCCCGAGTGGCCTAGTTACAGATTTGAATAAAATAGGATTTAAAATTTATGCAAAGACATGAAAATGTCTGTCTAGCAATGAGCAATAACCAACTTACCCTGATTAAGACAGCTTGTTTGTCGAAACGTTGGTTATTAGGTTAAATTATTGCATCTGAGCTCCTAGAGTGTGCAGCTCTCCATTCATTTTTCAAGTGTTCTACTCCGCTAGCCAGCACCTCTCCTAAACAGGTGTTCTACTCCGCTAGCCAGCACCTCTCCTAAACAGGTGTTCTACTCCGCTAGCCAGCACCTCTCCTAAACAGGTGTTCTACTCCGCTAGCCAGCACCTCGCCTAAACAGGTGTTCTACTCCGCTAGCCAGCACCTCTCCTAAACAGGTGTTCTACTCCGCTAGCCAGCACCTCTCCTAAACAGGTGTTCTACTCCGCTAGCCAGCACCTCGCCTAAACAGGTGTTCTACTCCGCTAGCCAGCACCTCTCCTAAACAGGTGTTCTACTCCGCTAGCCAGCACCTCGCCTAAACAGGTGTTCTACTCCGCTAGCCAGCACCTCTCCTAAACAGGTGTTCTACTCCGCTAGCCAGCACCTCTCCTAAACAGGTGTTCTACTCCGCTAGCCAGCACCTCGCCTGAACAGGTGTTCTACTCCTCTAGCCAGCACCTCGCCTGAACAGGTGTTCTACTCCGCTAGCCAGCACCTCGCCTAAACAGGTGTTCTACTCCGCTAGCCAGCACCTCGCCTAAACAGGTGTTCTACTCCGCTAGCCAGCACCTCTCCTAAACAGGTGTTCTACTCCGCTAGCCAGCACCTCTCCTAAACAGGTGTTCTACTCCGCTAGCCAGCACCTCTCCTAAACAGGTGTTCTACTCCGCTAGCCAGCACCTCGCCTAAACAGGTGTTCTACTCCGCTAGCCAGCACCTCGCCTAAACAGGTGTTCTACTCCGCTAGCCAGCACCTCGCCTAACAGGTGTTCTACTCCGCTAGCCAGCACCTCGCCTGAACAGGTGTTCTACTCCGCTAGCCAGCACCTCGCCTGAACAGGTGTTCTACTCCGCTAGCCAGCACCTCGCCTAAACAGGTGTTCTACTCCGCTAGCCAGCACCTCGCCTAAACAGGTGTTCTACTCCGCTAGCCAGCACCTCTCCTAAACAGGTATTCTACTCCGCTAGCCAGCACCTCGCCTAAACAGGTGTTCTACTCCGCTAGCCAGCACCTCGCCTAAACAGGTGTTCTACTCCGCTAGCCAGCACCTCGCCTAAACAGGTGTTCTACTCCGCTAGCCAGCACCTCGCCTAAACAGGTGTTCTACTCCGCTAGCCAGCACCTCGCCTAAACAGGTGTTCTACTCCGCTAGCCAGCACCTCTCCTAAACAGGTGTTCTACTCCGCTAGCCAGCACCTCGCCTAAACAGGTGTTCTACTCCGCTAGCCAGCACCTCTCCTAAACAGGTGTTCTACTCCGCTAGCCAGCACCTCTCCTAAACAGGTGTTCTACTCCGCTAGCCAGCACCTCGCCTAAACAGGTGTTCTACTCCGCTAGCCAGCACCTCGCCTAAACAGGTGTTCTACTCCGCTAGCCAGCACCTCGCCTAAACAGGTGTTCTACTCCGCTAGCCAGCACCTCACCTAAACAGGTGTTCTACTCCGCTAGCCAGCACCTCGCCTAAACAGGTGTTCTACTCCGCTAGCCAGCACCTCGCCTGAACAGGTGTTCTACTCCGCTAGCCAGCACCTCGCCTAAACAGGTGTTCTACTCCGCTAGCCAGCACCTCTCCTAAACAGGTGTTCTACTCCGCTAGCCAGCACCTCTCCTAAACAGGTGTTCTACTCCGCTAGCCAGCACCTCTCCTAAACAGGTGTTCTACTCCGCTAGCCAGCACCTCTCCTAAACAGGTGTTCTACTCCGCTAGCCAGCACCTCTCCTAAACAGGTGTTATCCTAGCCAGCACCTCTCCCAAACAGGTGTTCTACTCCGCTAGCCAGCACCTCTTCCAAACAGGTGTTCTACTCCGCTAGCCAGCACCTCTCCTAAACAGGTGTTCTACTCCGCTAGCCAGCACCTCGCCTAAACAGGTGTTCTACTCCGCTAGCCAGCACCTCGCCTAAACAGGTGTTCTACTCCGCTAGCCAGCACCTCGCCTGAACAGGTGTTCTACTCCGCTAGCCAGCACCTCGCCTGAACAGGTGTTCTACTCCGCTAGCCAGCACCTCGCCTAAACAGGTGTTCTACTCCGCTAGCCAGCACCTCTCCTAAACAGGTGTTCTACTCCGCTAGCCAGCACCTCTCCTAAACAGGTGTTCTACTCCGCTAGCCAGCACCTCTCCTAAACAGGTGTTCTACTCTGCTAGCCAGCACCTCTCCTAAACAGGTGTTCTTCTCCGCTAGCCAGCACCTCTCCTAAACAGGTGTTCTACTCAGCTAGCCAGCACCTCGCCTAAACAGGTGTTCTACTCTGCTAGCCAGCACCTCTCCTAAACAGGTTTTCTACTCCGCTAGCCAGCACCTCGCCTAAACAGGTGTTCTACTCCGCTAGCCAGCACCTCTCCTAAACAGGTGTTCTACTCCGCTAGCCAGCACCTCTCCTAAACAGGTGTTCTACTCCGCTAGCCAGCACCTCTCCTAAACAGGTGTTCTACTCCGCTAGCCAGCACCTCGCCTAAACAGGTGTTCTACTCCGCTAGCCAGCACCTCGCCTAAACAGGTGTTCTACTCCGCTAGCCAGCACCTCTCCTAAACAGGTGTTCTACTCCGCTAGCCAGCACCTCTCCTAAACAGGTGTTCTACTCCGCTAGCCAGCACCTCTCCTAAACAGGTGTTCTACTCCGCTAGCCAGCACCTCTCCTAAACAGGTGTTCTACTCCGCAAGCCAGCACCTCTCCTAAACAGGTGTTCTACTCCGCTAGCCAGCACCTCGCATAAACAGGTGTTCTACTCCGCTAGCCAGCACCTCTCCTAAACAGGTGTTCTACTCCGCTAGCCAGCACCTCGCCTAAACAGGTGTTCTACTCCGCTAGCCAGCACCTCGCCTAAACAGGTGTTCTACTCCGCTAGCCAGCACCTCTCCTGAACAGGTGTTCTACTCCGCTAGCCAGCACCTCTCCTAAACAGGTGTTCTACTCTGCTAGCCAGCACCTCTCCTGAACAGGTGTTCTACTCTGCTAGCCAGCACCTCTCCTGAACAGGTGTTCTACTCCGCTAGCCAGCACCTCACCTAAACAGGTGTTCTACTCCGCTAGCCAGCACCTCTCCTAAACAGGTGTTCTACTCCGCTAGCCAGCACCTCTCCTAAACAAATGTTCTACTCCGCTAGCCAGCACCTCGCCTAAACAGGTGTTCTACTCCGCTAGCCAGCACCTCGCCTAAACAGGTGTTCTACTCTGCTAGCCAGCACCTCGCCTAAACAGGTGTTCTACTCCGCTAGCCAGCACCTCTCCTAAACAGGTGTTCTACTCCGCTAGCCAGCACCTCGCCTAAACAGGTGTTCTACTTTGCTAGCCAGCACCTCTCCTAAACAGGTGTTCTACTCCGCTAGCCAGCACCTCTCCTAAACAGGTGTTCTACTCTGCTAGCCAACACCTCTCCTAAACAGGTGTTCTACTCTGCTAGCCAGCACCTCTCCTAAACAGGTGTTCTACTCCGCTAGCCAGCACCTCTCCTAAACAGGTGTTCTACTCCGCTAGCCAGCACCTCGCCTAAACAGGTGTTCAACTCCGCTAGCCAGCACCTCACCTAAACAGGTGTTCTGCTCCGCTAGCCAGCACCTCGCCTAAACAGGTGTTCTACTCCGCTAGCCAGCACCTCTCCTAAACAGGTGTTCTACTCCACTAGCCAGCACCTCTCCTAAACAGGTGTTCTACTCCGCTAACCAGCACCTCTCCTAAACAGGTGTTCTACTCCGCTAGCCAGCACCTCTCCTAAACAGGTGTTCTACTCCGCTAACCAGCACCTCTCCTAAACAGGTGTTCTACTCTGCTAGCCAGCACCTCTCCTAAACAGGTGTTCTACTCTGCTAGCCAGCACCTCACCTAAACAGGTGTTCTACTCCGCTAGCCAGCACCTCTCCTAAACAGGTGTTCTACTCCGCTAGCCAGCACCTCTCCTAAACAGGTGTTCTACTCCGCTAGCCAGCACTTCTCCTAAACAGGTGTTCTACTCCGCTAGCCAGCACCTCGCCTAAACAGTTGTTCTACTCCGCTAGCCAGCACCTCTCCTAAACAGGTGTTCTACTCCGCTAGCCAGCACCTCTCCTAAACAGGTGTTCTACTCCGCTAGCCAGCACCTCTCCTAAACAGGTGTTCTACTCCGCTAGCCAGCACTTCTCCTAAACAGGTGTTCTACTCCGCTAGCCAGCACCTCGCCTAAACAGGTGTTCTACTCCGCTAGCCAGCACCTCGCCTAAACAGGTGTTCTACTCCGCTAGCCAGCACCTCGCCTAAACAGGTGTTCTACTCCGCTAGCCATCACCTCTCCTAAACAGGTGTTCTACTCCGCTAGCCAGCACCTCTCCTAAACAGGTGTTCTACTCCGCTAGCCAGCACCTCTCCTAAACAGGTGTTCTACTCCGCTAGCCAGCACCTCGCCTAAACAGGTGTTCTACTCCGCTAGCCAGCACCTCGCCTGAACAGGTGTTCTACTCCGCTAGCCAGCACCTCTCCTAAACAGGTGTTCTACTCCGCTAGCCAGCACCTCTCCTAAACAGGTGTTCTACTCCGCTAGCCAGCACCTCTCCTAAACAGGTGTTCTACTCCGCTAGCCAGCACCTCGCCTAAACAGGTGTTCTACTCCGCTAGCCAGCACCTCGCCTAAACAGGTGTTCTACTCCGCTAGCCAGCACCTCTCCTAAACAGGTGTTCTACTCCGCTAGCCAGCACCTCTCCTAAACAGGTGTTCTACTCCGCTAGCCAGCACCTCTCCTAAACAGGTGTTCTACTCTGCTAGCCAGCACCTCTCCTAAACAGGTGTTCTACTCCGCTAGCCAGCACCTCTCCTAAACAGGTGTTCTACTCCGCTAGCCAGCACCTCGCCTAAACAGGTGTTCTACTCCGCTAGCCAGCACCTCTCCTAAACAGGTGTTCTACTCCGCTAGCCAGCACCTCGCCTGAACAGGTGTTCTACTCCGCTAGCCAGCACCTCAGCTAAACAGGTGTTCTACTCTGCTAGCCAGCACCTCTCCTAAACAGGTGTTCTACTCCGCTAGCCAGCACCTCGCCTAAACAGGTGTTCTACTCCGCTAGCCAGCACCTCTCCTAAACAGGTGTTCTACTCCGCTAGCCAGCACCTCTCCTAAACAGGTGTTCTACTCCGCTAGCCAGCACCTCGCCTAAACAGGTGTTCTACTCCGCTAGCCAGCACCTCTCCTAAACAGGTGTTCTACTCCGCTAGCCAGCACCTCTCCTAAACAGGTGTTCTACTCCGCTAGCCAGCACCTCTCCTAAACAGGTGTTCTACTCCGCTAGCCAGCACCTCTCCTAAACAGGTGTTCTACTCCGCTTGCCAGTACCTCTCCTAAACAGGTATTCTACTCCACTAGCCAGCACCTCGCCTAAACAGGTGTTCTACTCCGCTTGCCAGTACCTCTCCTAAACAGGTGTTCTACTACACTAGCCAGCACCTCTCCTAAACAGGTGTTCTACTCTGCTAGCCAGCACCTCTCCTAAACAGGTGTTCTACTCCGCTAGCCAGCACCTCGCCTAAACAGTTGTTCTACTCCGCTAGCCAGCACCTCTCCTAAACAGGTGTTCTACTCCGCTAGCCAGCACCTCTCCTAAACAGGTGTTCTACTCCGCTAGCCAGCACCTCTCCTAAACAGGTGTTCTACTCCGCTAGCCAGCACTTCTCCTAAACAGGTGTTCTACTCCGCTAGCCAGCACCTCGCCTAAACAGGTGTTCTACTCCGCTAGCCAGCACCTCGCCTAAACAGGTGTTCTACTCCGCTAGCCAGCACCTCTCCTAAACAGGTGTTCTCCTCCGCTAGCCAGCACCTCTCCTAAACAGGTGTTCTACTCCGCTAGCCAGCACCTCTCCTAAACAGGTGTTCTACTCCGCTAGCCAGCACCTCGCCTAAACAGGTGTTCTACTCCGCTAGCCATCACCTCGCTAAACAGGTGTTCTACTCCGCTAGCCAGCACCTCTCCTAAACAGGTGTTCTACTCCGCTAGCCAGCACCTCTCCTAAACAGGTGTTCTACTCCGCTAGCCAGCACCTCTCCTAAACAGGTGTTCTACTCCGCTAGCCAGCACCTCGCCTGAAACAGGTGTTCTACTCCGCTAGCCAGCACCTCGCCTAAACAGGTGTTCTACTCCGCTAGCCAGCACCTCTCCTAAACAGGTGTTCTACTCCGCTAGCCAGCCCTCTCCTAAACAGGTGTTCTACTCCGCTAGCCAGCACCTCGCCTAAACAGGTGTTCTACTCCGCTAGCCAGCACCTCGCCTAACAGTGTTCTACTCCGCTAGCCAGCACCCTCTCCTAAACAGGGTTCTACTCCGCTAGCCAGCACCTCGCCTAAAACAGGTGTTCTACTCTGCTAGCCAGCACCTCTCCTAAACAGGTGTTCTACTCCGCTAGCCAGCACCTCTCCTAAACAGGTGTTCTACTCCGCTAGCCAGCACCTCTCCTAAACAGGTGTTCTACCTCCGCTAGCCAGCACCTCTCCTAAACAGGTGTTCTACTCCGCTAGCCAGCACCTCGCCTAAACAGGTGTTCTACTCCGCTAGCCAGCACCTCTCCTAAACAGGTGTTCTACTCCGCTAGCCAGCACCTCTCCTAAACAGGTGTTCTACTCCACTAGCCAGCACCTCTCCTAAACAGGTGTTCTACTCTGCTAGCCAGCACCTCTCCTAAACAGGTGTTCTACTCCGCTTGCCAGTACCTCTCCTAAACAGGTGTTCTACTCCACTAGCCAGCACCTCGCCTAAACAGGTGTTCTACTCCGCTTGCCAGTACCTCTCCTAAACAGGTGTTCTACTCCACTAGCCAGCACCTCTCCTAAACAGGTGTTCTACTCTGCTAGCCAGCACCTCTCCTAAACAGGTGTTCTACTCCGCTAGCCAGCACCTCTCCTAAACAGGTGTTCTACTCCGCTTGCCAGTACCTCTCCTAAACAGGTGTTCTACTCCACTAGCCAGCACCTCGCCTAAACAGGTGTTCTACTCCGCTTGCCAGTACCTCTCCTAAACAGGTGTTCTACTCCACTAGCCAGCACCTCTCCTAAACAGGTGTTCTACTCTGCTAGCCAGCACCTCTCCTAAACAGGTGTTCTACTCCGCTAGCCAGCACCTCTCCTAAACAGGTGTTCTACTCCGCTAGCCAGCACCTCGCCTAAACAGGTGTTCTACTCCGCTAGCCAGCACCTCGCCTAAACAGGTGTTCTACTCCGCTAGCCAGCACCTCGCCTGAACAGGTGTTCTACTCCGCTAGCCAGCACCTCGCCTAAACAGGTGTTCTACTCCGCTAGCCAGCACCTCTCCTAAACAGGTGTTCTACTCCGCTAGCCAGCACCTCTCCTAAACAGGTGTTCTACTCCGCTAGCCAGCACCTCTCCTAAACAGGTGTTCTACTCTGCTAGCCAGCACCTCTCCTAAACAGGTGTTCTTCTCCGCTAGCCAGCACCTCTCCTAAACAGGTGTTCTACTCAGCTAGCCAGCACCTCGCCTAAACAGGTGTTCTACTCTGCTAGCCAGCACCTCTCCTAAACAGGTTTTCTACTCCGCTAGCCAGCACCTCGCCTAAACAGGTGTTCTACTCCGCTAGCCAGCACCTCTCCTAAACAGGTGTTCTACTCCGCTAGCCAGCACCTCTCCTAAACAGGTGTTCTACTCCGCTAGCCAGCACCTCTCCCTAAACAGGTGTTCTACTCCGCTAGCCAGCACCTCTCCTAAACAGGTGTTCTACTCCGCTAGCCAGCACCTCGCCTAAACAGGTGTTCTACTCCGCTAGCCAGCACCTCTCCTAAACAGGTGTTCTACTCCGCTAGCCAGCACCTCTCCTAAACAGGTGTTCTACTCCGCTAGCCAGCACCTCTCCTGAACAGGTGTTCTACTCCGCTAGCCAGCACCTCTCCTAAACAGGTGTTCTACTCCGCTAGCCAGCACCTCTCCTAAACAGGTGTTCTACTCCGCAAGCCAGCACCTCTCCTAAACAGGTGTTCTACTCCGCTAGCCAGCACCTCGCATAAACAGGTGTTCTACTCCGCTAGCCAGCACCTCTCCTAAACAGGTGTTCTACTCCGCTAGCCAGCACCTCGCCTAAACAGGTGTTCTACTCCGCTAGCCAGCACCTCGCCTAAACAGGTGTTCTACTCCGCTAGCCAGCACCTCTCCTGAACAGGTGTTCTACTCCGCTAGCCAGCACCTCTCCTAAACAGGTGTTCTACTCTGCTAGCCAGCACCTCTCCTGAACAGGTGTTCTACTCTGCTAGCCAGCACCTCTCCTAAACAGGTGTTCTACTCCGCTAGCCAGCACCTCTCCTAAACAGGTGTTCTACTCCGCTAGCCAGCACCTCTCCTAAACAGGTGTTCTACTCTGCTAGCCAGCACCTCTCCTAAACAGGTGTTCTACTCCGCTAGCCAGCACCTCTCCTAAACAGGTGTTCTACTCCGCTAGCCAGCATCTCTCCTAAACAGGTGTTCTACTCCGCCAGCCAGCACCTCGCCTAAACAGGTGTTCTACTCCGCTAGCCAGCACCTCTCCTAAACAGGTGTTCTACTCCGCTAGCCAGCACCTCTCCTAAACAGGTGTTCTACTCCGCTAGCCAGCACCTCTCCTAAACAGGTGTTCTACTCCGCTAGCCAGCACCTCTCCTAAACAGGTGTTCTACTCCGCTAGCCAGCACCTCTCCTAAACAGGTGTTCTACTCCGCTAGCCAGCACCTCTCCTAAACAGGTGTTCTACTCCGCTAGCCAGCACCTCTCCTAAACAGGTGTTCTACTCTGCTAGCCAGCACCTCTCCTAAACAGGTGTTCTACTCCGCTAGCCAGCACCTCTCCTAAACAGGTGTTCTACTCCGCTAGCCAGCACCTCTCCTAAACAGGTGTTCTACTCTGCTAGCCAGCACCTCTCCTAAACAGGTGTTCTACTCCGCTAGCCAGCACCTCTCCTAAACAGGTGTTCTACTCCGCTAGCCAGCACCTCTCCTAAACAGGTGTTCTACTCCGCTAGCCAGCACCTCGCCTAAACAGGTGTTCTACTCCGCTAGCCAGCACCTCGCCTAAACAGGTGTTCTACTCCGCTAGCCAGCACCTCTCCTAAACAGGTGTTCTACTCCGCTAGCCAGCACCTCTCCTAAACAGGTGTTCTACTCCGCTAGCCAGCACCTCTCCTAAACAGGTGTTCTACTCCGCTAGCCAGCACCTCGCCTAAACAGGTGTGTGTTTCTTTCGCCTCTAGATCAATAACCAACTCGACATGGCTTGAAGAATTTAAAAAAGAATGTGCAAATATTGTGCAATCCAGTTGTGCAAAGCCCTTAGAGACTTACCCAGAAAGGTTCACAGCTGTAATCACTGCCCTTAGAGACTTACCCAGAAAGGTTCACAGCTGTAATCACTGCCCTTAGAGACTTACCCAGAAAGGTTCACAGCTGTAATCACTGCCCTTAGAGACTTACCCAGAAAGGTTCACAGCTGTAATCACTGCCCTTAGAGACTTACCCAGAAAGGTTCACAGCTGTAATCACTGCCCTTAGAGACTTACCCAGAAAGGTTCACAGCTGTAAACACTGCCAAAAGGTCATTCTAACAATGAGATGTTTCTGTATAACGTTTTCAATACATTTGCAAAAATGTCTAAAAACATGTTTTGACTTTGTCATTATGGGGTATTGTGTGGAGATGGGTCAGGAAAACAATCAATGTAATCCATTTTGAATTCGGGCTGTAACACAACAAAACGTGGAATAAGTCGAGGGTATTGAATACTTTCTGAAGGTGCTGTATATGCAATTGTCAATTACAGAAGGAGACTCTGACTTCTAGTATGATCCTAGAAGGGTTGGATAGGAGCCATCTGTCTGGAGTTGGAACGGGTTCTGCAGAATAGGATAGAATCTCTCTGGGTCATGGTTTAGGTACCGTCCAACAGTCTCGTTTCTGTGGGAACCGAGGAGGTTGTCTTCAATGTCAAAGTTGGGGAGCGGCGTGAGAATAACAGAATGCAGTAGGAAGAACAGAGCCAGACAGTCATCCGGCCCCTCATTTGGTCCATACGCTGTATTTAAAGAAGTGTGTGAGTTTTCACTATGCTATTCAGCTGAAGCATCCAGTTGGGTGAATACATCTGGTTTGTGCTTTCTCTGTCTCCGTCTGGGTCTGTAGCTGAGAAGAACCTAACGATATCATTTGGTAGAATAAATACAGGATTCGTGCATTTCCCAGCTTTAATCGAACACAAGGCTCTCTCATTGACACCCACTGTGCTCTGTAAATTACTTGATTGTTTGAGGTAAGGCATACTAGGCATTCATTTCTCTTATGACTTCAATTTAGTAGTCATAACACTTGATGAGGTTCCTGTTGAATGATTAAACAGGTCCATTTCCTGTGTTTTTCAAGGGTTATTACCCTCTTTCACACACACACACACACACACACACACACACACGGACACATGCGAGCGAAAGGTCTGCCACTGACAGAGATTTAATAAAGTAATCCACTCAAATGAATTCCATAAAATCTCCATATTTGCCAGCAGTGTTAATCTTGAACCCCATCTCTAAATCAGTTTTCCAGATGGCACCCTTCCCAATTTAGTGCACTACTTTTGAGCAAGGTCCTACCCTATGGGCTCTGGTCAAAAGTAGTGCACTAAACAGGGAATAAGGTGCCATTTGGGACCTTGCCTATGGTTCAATTGTATAATTGGGTTCATTTTATTGGCCTTTGTGTCAGCGTTTCTGTAATGTCCAATAATAATCTCAAGTAGACATTATTCTGATTAAGGCCTGGAGTGGAAGGCTTTGGTTTGGTTGCTACCCGACTATGCATGAATCCAGACATGACATATGAAACCACACTTTGCGCAGAAACGAAGGGAGAAAGATATGGAAGGAGGGAGGTGAGAAAACCCGGTAAAAAGGGGAATGGATTCCAAATTTGGCAGGTCTCCTCTAGATGTGTAAGGATAGAGAACAGGGTTGGTAAGTGATGACTGGCGTTTGGTGGTGGTGTTGAAGTAGAGGTAGTAGTGGCAGTAGAGGTAGTAGTAGTAGTGGCAGTAGAGGTAGTAGTAGAGGTGATAGAGGTAGTAGTCTTGGCAGTAGAGGTAGTAGTGGTAGTAGTGGCAGTAGTGGTAGTAATAGTTGAGGCAGTAGTGGTAGTAGTAGTAGTGGCAGTAGTAGTGGTAATAGTAGTAGTGGCAGTAGCAGTAGTAGTGGCAGTAGTAATAGTAGTGGTAGTAATAGTAGTAGTAGTAGCAGAGGTAGTAATAGTAGAGGTAGTAGTAGTGGCAGTAGTGGTAGTAGTAGAGGCAGTAGTGGTAGTAGTAGAGGCAGTAGTGGTAGTAGTAGAGGCAGTAGTGGTAGTAGTAGTAGAGGTAGTAGTGGTAGTAGTAGTAGTAGTAGAGGCAGTAGTGGTAGTAGTAGTAGAGGTAGTAGTGGTAGTAGTAGTAGTAGTAGAGGCAGTAGTGGTAGTAGTAGAGGCAGTAGTGGTAGTAGTAGAGGCAGTAGTGGTAGTGGTAGTAGTGGTAGTGGTAGAGGTGGTAGTGGTAGAGGTAGTAGTGGTAGTAGTAGAGGCAGTAGTGGTAGTGGTAGTAGTGGTAGTGGTAGAGGTGGTAGTGGTAGAGGTAGTAGTGGTAGTGGTAGAGGTAGTAGTAGTGCTTCATAGAGTACTTGTCTAAACCCAGACCTACAATCTACACTGTCTTGTTTCATCACTGGGAACTGAACTGATGTTGACAACAGGCCCAGATCTCTCCCCTTCTTAAAACCACCCATTATCTTTCAAATAACGCTAATCTTTCCTCTCTCTTTTTTGTCCATTATTATATATTCATGCATTATTATTTCCATTTCTCAATAAAGTATCTATAGTGTGCTATTCTATTTCATTGTAAAATGCCCCACTTCTCTCTCTCTCTATAGATTCAGGCGCCCTTTTCCCTCCCTTCTCCTCTTCTCTCTCTCCCTCCCTTCCACCTTCCCCTTCCCTCCCAGCAGGTTTCGTAATCATGTCCCCTGCCTTTCAATCACTCCTTGCCTGACCCTTCACTCCTTAAATCATAGTAACATATTCTAGACTCCACCCCGACACGTCTGCCTGATCCCCCACTTGACACACACCCTGTCAGTTAGTCTAGCTCCATCTGCAGAATCTAAATCAAACAGGCTTCCTTCATCACACAGACACACACACCACAGGGCAACCAGGGAGAAACCATCACGTCAACCATCAACCCTTACAGCAGCCTCTCTTTAGCTCAGCAGTGTGCTAAAACGACAAACACAGAGGACCAGACTCACTAAGAGTGAACCTGTCTGTGCATAGTTTACACCTGTAAGTCCCAGTGGGGAATACACTAAAAGACTAAGAAAAAAGCTGTACAATTAACAGAGAAGCTAAAATATGAAACAGAAATGACTTCGCCACAAATGGCCCACTTTTCCTCATGGGCCCTGGTCAAAAGTGTTGCACTAAATAGGAATAGGGTAGCATTTGGGATGCAGACTTTATTTACACCTTACCTTGAGATCTCTTTTCATCTCTTAACCCGTGTTGTATCTTTAATGTTGTATTCCTTTGGAAAACAGCGGGTAAAGACTTTGAGCAGTGGCGAACCTTTATTCAAGGCAGGTGGAGCTGATGTGTCTAGTCGTGTATTTGGGGCAGCTGATGTGTGTAGTCGTGTATTTGGGGCAGCTCATGTGTCTAGTCATGTATTTGGGGCAGCTGATGTGTGTAGTCGTGTATTTGGGGCAGCTGATGTGTGTAGTTGTGTATTTGGGGCAGCTGATGTGTGTAGTCGTGTATTTGGGGCAGCTGATGTGTGTAGTCGTGTATTTGGGGCAGCTCATGTGTGTAGTCGTGTATTTGGGGCAGCTCATGTGTGTAGTCGTGTGTTTGGGGCAGCTGATGTGTGTAGTCGTGTATTTGGGGCAGCTGATGTGTGTAGTCGTGTATTTGGGGCAGCTGATGTGTGTAGCCGTGTATTTGGGGCAGCTGATGTGTGTAGTCGTGTATTTGGGGCAGCTGATGTGTGTAGTCGTGTATTTGGGTGGCTGCAGTGACTGGCAGTAGGGCCTGAGGCAAAATAACAGGTGCCTTTGGAGCATCTAGCTAGCGCAAAACTGTAGAGCATTTAGCTAGCGTAAAAACACCAGTGTGGAGAATCTAAATTAGCTAGGATAACACTAACGCTGCACAACACTGCACTTCAATAGCTAGCATAAATAACACTGCTCTCCCCAGTGAGCTCTCCTGCTTGGCAGATTGCGAGCACACAGCCCACCTTCCCTAACACAATGACATCTCTCCGGTTTAACGAGAGAAGAGCATGGTTCAGTATCATGAATATGGCCAACACCATTGTCATTACAAAAAAACAGAATAGTGCACAGAAATACATGTAAACAAGGCAATAACGTGAACAAACGATGCTCCCCGGGACTCGCCTCTCTAGTTCTCTAACATATTGATCTATACGTCATTGTGCATATCATCTGTTTTTCTATCCCTCTCTCTATCCCTTTTTTCCCTATTTTTTCCTTGCTGCCATCTTTACAACCAATCCTCCCTGTGACCTTGTCCCCTTTCTCTCTCCTCCTGTTGATCCCTCCTTCTCGCTCTCTTTTCCCTCTCGTCAGACAATCCCCCCTTCCCTCCCTCCCTCGCTTCATCCATCACCACCTCTCTCTTACCTCTCTCGTTCTCTCGCTCTCCCCCGTTCCTCCCTCCTCCCCCCCACCTCTATGTCTCCCTGCCCTCTCTTAAATCACTCTATCCATCCATCCCTCTGTTAGAACAGCTCAATTAAATCCTGGCTGGCATCAGAGAGAAGGAGATTACATTCTGCTCCGGTATAGCTAGCCCAGGTTAATCATACACTGTACTATACAGCAGTCTGTGTGTGTGTGTGTGTGTGTGTGTGTGTGTGTGTGTGTGTGTGTGTGTGTGTGTGTGTGTGTGTGTGTGTGTGTGTGTGTGTGTGTGTGTGTGTGTGTGTGTGTGTGTGTGTGTGTGTGTGTGTGTGTGTGTGTGTGTGTGTGTGTGTGTGTGTGTGTGTGTGTGTGTGTGTGGTTGTTACAGCAGCTAGGTCTAGGAGTGCCAAACTGCCAGCAGTAGCAATACACTGACTATTGCATTAAACAGTTTGATAATACAACCAGTGGCTGCAGGAGCATGGAGCAGTCTCCTGGGCATTTCGCCTCAGAGCACACACACACACACACACACACACACACACACACCTGCCTATATCTTGATCCATATTGTGTGCTGTCCCGATGGTAACAAGTCATTGTCAGCCGCCGAGCAGTGTCCCCAGTACTGTACTGTCCTCATCTCATCTGGGACAAGCTGGAGGTTACTGAGGCATGGCGCGAGGGAGGAGATTGAGGAGGGTGGAGAGAGAGAGAGAGGGGAGAACGAAAGAGGGGGAAGAAGGGGAGAGAGAGAGGCGAGATGGAGGGGGAGAGAGGAGGAGAGGGGGAAGAGAGTGAAGGCAGAGAGAGGGAGTGTTTTCTCTCACACGACATGACAGCGCTCACACCCCAGGAGACTAAAGAAGACACAGCATTTAGTATAGACTGCCTGTTATGTGTTCTATGCCCTCTCATCTGCCTAATGGAGATGTGAGAGCTGGTTGCCATATTTGGCACATCGCCAGATGTTTGCATCCGTTCACGGGCACACCTGGACAGACTGTTGTATGGGGAGAGATGCCCGACTGCCACACCCATATTTTCCTTTTCAATGTCTCTCTCTCTCTCTCCTTCCCCTCCCTCCATCTCTGTCCCATCAGACAGTACTGTAGTTAGTTGAAGGTAGCAAAAGGGAAGGATACAGGAGCTCCCCAGAGGAGCTCCACCCCAGATAACATCCTCTTCCCAGAGAAAGAGAGCGAGGGAGAGGAGAGAGAGAGAGAGAGGAGAGAGAGTCTCTGCAGTAAGACAGCCAGGACAGGAGAGCCTGTATTCACAAAGTAGGAGTGCTGATTGATCAGGTCCTTCCTGTCAATATGATATTATTTATGGAAGTGAAAAACGGATCCTAGATCAGGAGAGCTACCCGCCACGGATTAGACCTCCATCCGACCACTAGCCCGGTCCCAGATCTATTTGTTCTGTGTAGCCAACTCTTATGGTCATTGTCATGCCATGAACTAGACTGGTCCCAGATGTGTTAGTGCTGTATAACTCCCATATGAACACACACAGATCTGGGACCAGCATGCTACCAGACGAGTGAAAATACCATTACAGCACAACGCAATCACAGCCATGCTTAACACCATCAAACCAGTGAGATATAGGAGAGGCTGGGGGAGGGGAGGACAACAGTGGGGGGGATAGTGGGAAAATATGGCCAAAGTAGCAAGGTAGAGAATGATCGAAGCCAAAAACAGCAGGGTTGACTGGAAAATTGCTAAAAATACTAATTAATTCGAATAAATGTGTAGAGATATGCACTGTCAAAAGTGCAGGACACAAGTGAAAATAACTGCTAAAATGCCTCACATAGCAAATACTGAAAAATAGAATTGTGAAGAAATCAAATGTTTACGTTACATATTTTTGAAAATTGCTAAGTGAGCAAAAATAACCCACACTCATTTTCAATGTAACATTTTTAAAAAACGTGCAATCACTTATTTTGAATTTGTATCGTTTCACACAATCATCCAAATGTAAAATAAAATCTAGATTTACGCAGATTATGGAAGCATCCGACGATAATATGATTTCCTCCAACGAGGCTCCCCAACAGCATTGCATTCCATTTTAATACCTGAGCCAGACCCTGTTGCATGCTACATGCTATCTGAGTGTGTACCCAGCAAAAGGTACTAATGACATGCAATAATACTCTTTCCCTATAACATCCATTCAAACTATTCAACGAGATGTCTTCTTCTCTACACTTGCATTTTCTCAATTACCCATCATCATTTTCCAATCCATTAAAAGTCAACTATAAAAGGAGATACTACAGTACAAAACCTACAACCACTTCTACTTCAGCATTGAGAGAAATTATGATAAGCACATTTGCCCATTTTAACAATAATCTCAACAGAAATCTTGAAATATGAATACTTTGATAGTTTTATCCAATGACATCACCACTAATATTGCCCTCCAGACACTACTAATATAGTCACAACAACACATGACATTACTCTTCCAGAAATCTGACTCAAATTCATCTCTCCACAGCCACCTCAGACAGGCTAGTAAGGCTACCATCTTGTAAAGCTGTGATTGTAATTGCAGATGTGACCAAGGTGTGATGAAGATATCATCCGGCCACCTCTCCTCCACCCAGCCAGTGTTCTAATTAACCCCTCTCTCATCTTGTATTGTTAACGGCTGTGTTCTTCTCTTACCTCCACAGGTTTAAACGATGGCCTCGGGGATGTTGATCCTTCTTTTCCTCTGGCAACTCCTTGTCCTCCCTTTTTTCTTCCTAGTTCTTCCTTTTCTTCTTCTCTATCAAATTGATTGTGCCCTCTCCTCTCTCTGTTCTGATGCTGCAGTGATTCAAAAACACACCCTCTCTCCCTCTCGCTCAGCCGCTCTCCCTGCCTCCCTCGCGCTCATTGGCTGCCTGCTAGAGGTGAGGTGACATCACCCTTCTTCTGCTCTGCCTCTCCCCTCATCCCTCCCTCTTCTTCTCCTGCCTCGCTCTATTCGCTCACTCTTGTTGGATTCTGACCATTCCTTTATTGTCTTCTTCCCCCCATCGTTCCCTCCCTTCCTCTTTCCATTCCCTCGGTGTACCCCTCCTCCTCCCTACATCCATCCTCTCCTCCCTTCTCTTCTCCGCTGCTGGCCTTATGCATGCAGTCTTTCCAGCTGGATTAGTCTTGCCAGGTTCCAGCAGCCTGCCAATCTGCTCTGCTGCCAGATAGCAGCTCTCTCTCCTTTTCCTATATGCAGCCATGCAGATCAGCTCTAGCAGGCATAACAATACACTTATTAGCATAGTGGTTATAGCCTATGGCCCTACCCACTCTGCTCTACATCTCATTCCCTGTTCACGTCTAAAATGGTACACTATTTCCTACATAGTGCCCTACTTTTGGCCATAACCCATACAGAATAGGGTACCATTTGAGACGCATTCTGTGTCTGTAGGATACGCTCCCTAATTGCAGACTGACACACCCATATGGCCCTGGTCAAAAGTAGTGCACTACATAGGGAATTGTGTGCCATTTTGGACTCATCCAGCATCTCTCTCTCTCTCTCTGTCTCGCTTCTTCACCATGCTCTGTCTAATAGCCCTATACAGGTGCTTTAAAGGGACAGCCAAATTACCCTTTATATTAATAACGTCTAATGGATTCTGGTTTCTGTCGCTACTAAAAATGAATCTATTGCAAACTCCTGGTTCAGGAGAATCATTCTACAGCGTGTAGGAAGTCTAGCTCAGACAGATCAATATGGATAATGTCTCTCTTATCTCTGCTCATTTCACTGATAAACAGAGTACTTCTCTTCTTCCTACTGGACGTATGGCTCTAGATGTAATCAGGAAAGACCCCTCTCTGTCTCTCTTCCTCACCATGCTCTGTCTAATAGCCCTATGCAGGTGCTTTAATGGGACAGCCAAATTACCCTCTTCTGTTGATAAAGCAATCAAAAGGAAACGTAGTCAGTGTCAGACAACGTTGTTGTGTTATGTAACGTAATTCTATATGTGGAGAAAAATGTGTTGTCTGTGATCTGTGACTGGGAAGTGTGGCTGAGGGGCGGAGCTGGGAAATGCCATAATTAAAAAAATTTTTTATTATCAATTATTTATTTATTACCTTTATTTAACTAGGCAAGTCAGTTAAGAACATATTCTTATTTTCAATGACGGCCTAGGAGCAGAATGTTGATTGGAGGATAATAACTCTGAGAACTGCTGATTGGTGGATAATGAGGAAGTGGCTCAGGAAACCTATCTGTGTTGTGACGTGATAACAGACAGGCAGATGGGTGATAACAGTAATACAACCCCGGTGGAATATGGTACTCAATGTCTTAGGGTGGTCTAGAAGGACTGTACATAACTCATCCTCATTTTCACTGATCCTGAAAACTGTGAAGGGAGAGAGCGAGTTGGCTGTATTCTCTGATAAGGGTCTTTGTGACCAAAATCTAAGTTGATCTAAGTGGGCAAAGACGCATTTCTATAGTTTCTTTCTGCAGCCGTCAGGAGATACCAGTGATACAACACCAGGGGACTAAAGAGTCTGACTCTGATACTCGCTGTGATCTGGAGTCTGGGCTGATCAGGACTGGGCAGAACAAACTGGCTTTCACTGATCCTCGCACTTATCTTTTCTGATGGTCTCGTGAATTGTGTCTGCACCTGAACTTTCTCTGAAGGACTGTCTACTCCCCTCCTTCATTGGTCCTGAAAACTGTGAAGAGAGAGGTGGAGACAGAGAGCAAGAGAGAGAGAGAGACAGAAAGAGACAATGCCATCCGAGTGCAATATTCACGTAACCACACAGAGATTTGAGGATGCCGATATTGTCCAGTCCCATTGAGCTCCATGTTATTCCACTGTGGCACTGATGCCAGTCCAGCCTGAGTGCCAGGCTTCCCATCTGCCAATAGACCCAGTCCCATAGGAAGTGGCAGACAAAGGAGGAAGCAGACAACGGACACAGCGGCGGAGCATGGCAGAGGTGATTGATTACAGTGAGAACACAGATCATGTACGACAGAATCCCAGAGGTTACACAGCCATATTTAGAGACCTGAGGGGAGGCTGGGATTACGATAGCCTGGAGATACAGTAGGCCTGAGGCAAGACATGAGGATGGGACAAAGGCTAAGGCTGAAACCTTACAGAATAGAATTGTAGAATTACGGGATACAAATGTATTATACGTCGAAATGGTTTCTGTTTTTTATTTCTAAAACCCTGGCAGACACCTAGCTGCAGAGCAGGGGTGGAATTAAGTTTGTGATAGATTAGGCACTAAGGATATTGAGGGAAATGACCTAGCACTATTTGCTGGCACAAATGTGAAACTTCCGTCAGCAGCGAGAGTTGAGATAAGAGTTTTTTGTTGTTGTACAGTTCATTTACACAGACGTTTAATCTGAACATTCTCTGTTAAGACCCTGTTGTAAAAATACACAAATATTTAATAATGGACCGTTAGTAACGTTTAGAGAGGCAACCCAGCGGTTCATTCAGAGTGGTTCAAGGAGAATCATTCTACAGCGTGTAGGAAGTCTAGCTCAGACAGATCAATATGGATAATGTCTCTCTTGTCTCTCTGCTCATTTCACTGATAAACAGAATACTTCTCTTCTTCCTACTGGACGTATGGCTCTAGATTTAATCAGGAAAGACCTTTGAGGTCCATTTCCAGCACAACTCAACCGATAGAGGAGTGAGAAAGCTAATCGAGAAAACACCAAGAGTAATACCTTTTCGTTATCAGATTTTTACTTTGCCTATTATCAAGCTGTGGCCTACTTTCACGGTTCTTATCTACACTGAACAAAAATATTGTAAAGTGTTGATCCCATGTTTCATGAGCTGAAATAAATGTTCCATACGCACAAAAACGTATCTCTCAAATGTTGTGCACAAATTTGTTTACATCCCTGTTAGTGAGCATTTGTCCTTTACCAAGATAATTCATCATCCTGACATCCTGATCAAGTAGCCGATTAAACAGCATGATCATTACACATGTGCACCTTGTGCTGGGGAAAATAAAATGCCACTAAAATGTGCAGACTGACACAAGACAATGCCATAGATGTCTCAAGTTTTGAGGGAACGTGCAATTGGCGTGCTGACTGCTGGAATGTCCACCAGAGCTGTTGCCAGAGAATTTAATGCTCAGTTCTCTACCATAAGCCACCTCCAACGTCGTTTTAGAGAATTTGGCAGTACATCCAACCAGCCTCACAACCGAAGACCACGTGTAACAATGCCAGCCCAGGACCTTCAAATCTGTTTTTTTCACCTGCAGGATCGTCTGAGACCAGCCACTGCAACTGTGGATTTGCACAACCGAAGGATTCCTGCTCAAACTGTCAGAAACCGTCTCATCTGCACGCTCGTCATCCTCACCAGGGTCTTGACCTGACTGCAGTTCGGCGTCGTAACCGACTTCAGTAGGCAATACTCACCTTCAATGGCCACTGCCACGCTGGAGAAATGTGCTCTTCACGGATGAATGCCGGTTTCAACTGTACCGGGCATACGGCAGACAGTGTGTATGGCGTCGTGGGGTCGAGCGGTTTGCTGATGTAAATGTTGTGAACAGAGTGCCCCATGGTGGCGGTGGCGTTATGGTATGGGCAGACAAGCTACGGACAATGAATACAATTGCATTTTATCAATGGCAATTTGAATGCACAGCAATACTGTGACAAGATCCTGAGGCCCATTGTCGTGCCATTCATCCGCCGCCATCACCTCATGTTTCAGCGTGATCATGCACGGTCCCATGTCGCAAGGATCCGTAGACAATTCCTGGAAGCTGAAAATGTCCCAGTTCTTCCGTGACCTACATACTCATGTCCCCAATTGAGCATGTTTGGGAAGCTCTGGATCGACGTGTACGATAGCATGTTCCAGTTCCCGCCAATATCCAGCAACTTTGCACAGCCATTGAAGTGGAATAGGAAAACATTCCACAGGCCACAATCAACAGCCTGATCAACTCTATGTACAGGAGATATGTCGCTCTGCATGAGGCAAATGGTGGTCACACCAGATACTGACTGGTTTTCTGATCCACGCCCATAGCTTTTTTTTTTAAAAGGTATCTGTGACCAACAGATACACATCTCTATTTCCAGTCATGTGAAATCCTTAGATTAGGGCCTAATTAATTTATTTCAATTGACTGATTTCCTTATATGAATTGTAACCCAGTAAAAAATGTGAAATTGTTGCATGTTGTGTTTGTATTTGTGTTCAGTGTACATAGTGCCCGTTACTCCACTTGGCTGTCACACAATGCCTCTCATACTATTTTGGCGAGCTAATTTTCTTCTGTTTTAATCCATATATCTGATTATCTTCACCTGACCTCATATACCCCTTCTTTCCTACTCTCTTTCTTACCCTCCGTCTCTCTTCCTCCTGTACAGTCAGGATGAGTCAGCTAGCAGAAGAAGGGAAATGTTGATGAAAGAAAGATGAGAAGGGAGGAACGTAGGGAGAGAAGGAAAGAGGGAGTGGGGAAGCAGTATGAATGAACAACTTTCAGTCGAGGGTTGCATGAAAAAGGGACACGCTGTCAGCAGAAAAGAGAGCGAATTCCATCAGCTTAAAGAGCAAATGAGACCAACAAAGGTATTGACTAAAACAGAAAGGATACGTGGGCATTGAGAGACAGGAAGAGACAGTAAGAGATAGAGAGGAAGTTTGATCGACAAAGTGATTGAGAAAAGGAGTAGAGGGAGAGAGTATTATGGAAAGTGTGATGGAGGGAGTGTGTGTGTGTGTGTGTGTGTGTGTGTGTGTGTGTGTGTGTGTGTGTGTGTGTGTGTGTGTGTGTGTGTGTGTGTGTGTGTGTGTGTGTGTGTGTGTGTGTGTGTGTGTGTGTGTGTGTGTGTGTGTGTGTGTGTGTGTGTGTGGTTTTAGAGAGAGAGCAAGACAAGCCAAAATCATAACTTTAGATGTTTGTACTTAACTCAATTCTAACTTGAGATGTTGGTGCTTAACTCATGACATCCGTCGATCATGCACTGAGATCAATCAGAGATTTGTATGAAAAGCAGTTCATCAAGTTAGGATTCCAGCCAGAGAAAAATAGAAAGAGTGTAAGAGTGCCATGAGGGAGAAAAGGAGAGAGAGGCAGAGAGAGGGGGAGAGAGAGAGTGTTATACTGCTTTCACATAGGATTTACAGTATTTTGCCTGCAATGTTTTTTTAAATATATGACACCTTTACAAACAGGCTGGTGGTACTAGTGGTGTTCATATGTGGGTGGGCGTCTATTTTAATACATCCATTGAAAATATACTCCATAAAAAATAAAACCATTGTTCATTCATTTAGGCAGGTCCTAAGAAACATTATAAGACTAATAAAATGTATTGTCAAAAGAATAGAATAGCACATTTTGAGTTTAGTTAGGCCTATGTTAAGGTCTGTGCAGCCATGGCTGCGCCATCCAAATGAAATCAATAGTTTGTTATTGATTTAAACAGACGACACCTATCCAGTATCAGTCAACACACATATATATTCTATTGGCTAGTAGGAATACAATGTAATATTACAGAATAAAATAAAACAAATATTTCCCCCACGCAACTTTTTTTCCCCACATGGCAATGTGTTGAACAGCTGTCATTTTAAATAAAGTTATATTTTGAAACAGGCCCATGTTTTTTTATCCACGTTTCATCTCTTTCCAACCCTCACTCTGCTTAGTTAGGGAACAGGTGTGGGGTCTTACCTTCATATTTCACAACCTCTGCAGGCATTTGGAGTTGCCTATCGGCGATTGAGCAAAATAAATAGCCTCACACTTGATTTAGGCTACATTACTGCATGCAAAAATGTTTCTGATCACAAATAGATGAGCTATAGCCTACAGACGGTGATTCAGTGAAACAAAATCACATTGATTGATTAGGCAATTTCACAGGCTTTTTTGTCAGGAGTAGGCCTAGGCTACTAAGTGAGTGCAAGTGAAGAGCAAAATAGCCTAATCCACTTGTTAAACTACATAACATGGCAAAATGTTCTAATGGCCTACATGAGCCAACTTGGTAAGATGATTATGGGCAGCACTGACCTCAATTTCCCAGCCTATTTGTAGCCTAACCAATATGGTATCCAAATGGAGATTTGGTGAAAACAAACATCTGACATATATTGATTTATCAAGACCCCATACTTGTTAGGGAGGTGACCAAGAACCCAATGGTCACTCTGACAGAGCTCCAAAGTTCTTCTGTGGAGATGGGAGAACCTTCCAGAAGGACAACCGTCTCTGCAGCGCTCCACCAATCAGGCCTTTATGGTAGAGTGGCCAGACGGAAGCCACTCCTCAGTAAAAGGCACATGACAGCCCGCTTGGCGTTTACCAAAAGGCACCTAAAGACTCTCAGACCAGGAGAAACAAGATTCTCTGGTCTGATGAAATCAAGATTGAACACTTTGGCCTGAATGCCAAGCTTCATGTCTGGAGGAAACCTGGCACCATCCCTACGGTGAAGCATGGTGGAGGCAGCATCGTGCTGTGGGAATCTTTTTCAGTGGCAGGGACTGGGAGACTAGTCAGGATCGAGGGAAAGATGAACGGAGCAAAGTACAGAGAGATCCTTGATGAAAATCTGCTCCAGAGCGCTCAGGACCTCAGACTGGGGCGAAGGTTCACCTTCTAACAGGACAACGACCCTAAGTACACAGCCAAGACAACGCAGGAGTGGCTTGGGGACAAGTCTCTGAATGTCCTTGAGTGGCCCAGCCAGAGCCCGGACTTCAACCCGATCAAACATCTCGAGAGACCTGAAAATAGCTGTGCAGCTATCCAACCTGACAGAGCTTTAGAGGATCCATAGAGAAGAATGGGAGAAACTCCCCAAATACATGTGTGCTAAGCTTGTAGCGACATACCCAAGAAGACTCAAGGCTGTAACTGTTGCCAAAGGTCCTTCAACAAAGTACTGAGTAAAGGGTCTGAATACTTATGTAAATGTGATCATTTTATTTTTTTATACATTTGCAAGCATTTCTTAAAACCTGTTTTTGCTTTGTCATTATGGGGTATTGTTTGTAGATTGATGAGGGAAAAAACTATTTTAATCGATTTTAGAACAAGGCTGTAACGTAACAAAATGTGTTAAAGGTCAAGGGGTCTGAATAGTTTCCGAATGCACTGCATGCGTCTAATAAATTGGTCTGCACCGCACCACTCCTAGTGATTCAGGGCTAATCTCTATCGCCATCCAGCTAATTACAAGTGACTGGCTAAACGAAAAGACAAAACCTTTTACCACTGAGATGTTAGAGTCCATTTCCCGGTGCTTGACATAAGAGCTCAGCCAAGATAGCATGAAGTAAAAAGACAGCACCGTTTTCCCACCCGAATCTCCTCATTGCCCCCAGCAAAATTAGCCTACATTTAGGCTATTGTTTATATATTTGTATTACACACTATGTTGAGGTAAAAATCGGAGTATAATGCTGTATGGATGTCAACCCCAATACATGTCCATGCCATAATTACCAATCAGCTGCATTACAGTTAAAAACTCCTTTCCCTACCACCGTCAATTTCTGTATGCTAGCTATGCAACCAGCTTAAAAAAGACTCAATCTGACATCTGCAGTGACCCTACAGCAATCACTGTAATCCGGCCTCTGTAGAACTCAGGACGTGAATTCTTCTTGCACTTCGTGGAGCAGAGCAGAGCTGTTGTGAAGGAAGTTGTGAAGGAAGTGAGTTTGTGTTTATACAGGACCTCCCGTCCCCACCTATCGTCAACCAATCATGTCAATGCAGAGCATTACAGAGCCATCCGCATTGTTACACAATTTGGGAGGCACACGGCTATCTGGGATGGTTGGGCATGGAGCTCCATTTGGCCTCTGCAAACCTCCGGAGGCTCCGTAATTGCGTCACACCCTCCATATGGAGCCTCCGGACAGCACTGATATCTCTACTCAAGGTATCATAAAGATGTATTTTATTTGGGAACTTGCTCTGATTGATGAAAGTCTAAGTTCCCCATGTTTGTTGTCAAGGAAGTGAGTTTGTGTCTATACAGGATGTACCGCGCCAATTTAGCCCTCCGCATTGTTACAAAATTTGGGAGGCACACGGCGATGTGGTACAGAGCTTGATTTGGCCTTCGCAAGCCTCCGCAATTGCATCACATCCTCTGTATGGAGCCTCCGGATCGCATTACCAGATCAAGCATAAATTGCCTTTAACAATGCAGAGGGCTCTGCATAGACATGATTGGTTGTCCGGTGCAGACAAATGTCTTGGATGCGTATGACAGCTCCCTGAAGCACCAGATGTATGAATGCTCTGACTTCTGCCGAAGCCACATCACAGTAAATTCTGTGCAGCCACTGCAGACATCGGATTGACAATGCAGAGCCTTTTAAAGCCATTGATTGCCATGAGGAAGAAAATGTCTTTTGGCAGAAATAAAAGTTTAGGCTTTGATACCGCCAATACCTTCTAGATATAAAGAAAAGGCTGAAAAAGGTTGGCAGTATGATAAAGTTGGCGGATAAACTTCTTAGTATGAAAGGGATTAAAGAAAGAAAGAAGTCGAGAGAAATAGAGTGTTCGAGAGAGAAACTGAAAGAGACAGTGCTACAGATGTAACACTCTTTCGAGAGTCAGTCAGTTCCAAGAGAGGGTGTCTGAACTTAGCTGAGCTGTTTTAGCTGTTGTGTTTCTGCTGCTGTGGCTCAGTGCTCTCTCCATTGATTGGGTTAAGGTCATTATGTGGCTGTAAGGTCGCCCAGCTGTCTCGACCCGGCGTTAATCACTCACTAATCGAAGGGAAATGACTGATTTAGTTCTCTCTTACGACCTGGAGTGCTACCCTGTCTGTCTGTCAGATATGATGTCTACATTCCAAATGGCACCCTAACCCCTACATAGTGCACTACTCTAGGGTAGTGCATAGGGCCAGTTTTTTTTTTAAATATTGAACTCTGAATTCCATCAGCTAAATCATATAGCTATCTTTTGGTATACACACTGTCAATCAATTTCGCCAATGCCATGGTTGCCACTGCTAGACTGATAGCTGCCTTCAGCAGAGTAAACATGTTTGTTTGCTCGTTCTATCTTTGACTGACGTTAGCTAACCTTACCAAATAAAGAGTGTCTCAATTTGGTAGCCATCTATTCCCGCCCTTGTCTGGAAAACACTCCGTAACTAAAAATAGAATTGTCAATATACAGTAGGTAACTCACTCTGTCGGTCCCATTCGGTTGATACCTTTACCAACAAAGGCATGTTGCCCTACATCCCTTCCAGAAAAAGTAGAAAACCACAACTCTGTCTTTCCAGGAGATGTGCAGTACCAGCAAATCTTCTGCAAGAGGACCAAACAGTTGGTGGTTAAGAAGCCCTACAGCACTTTTGACAGAGTCTTATACAGCTGGCCGTTCACCGCAGACAGGACAAGCCCATCGGCGTAAGCACAACGAGTCTCAGCTTCCCCAGCCCATCATTGCCAGTGTACTGAAGCCGGATAAAGGAATATGGCTGGGTTTACGCAGGCAGCCCAATTCAGACCCGATTGGTCTTTTGACCAATCAGATCAGTTCTGAAAAAGAGCTGATGTGATTAAGACGAATTAGTGGAAAAAAGATCAGAATTGGGTTGTCTGTGTAAACACAGCTAGTTATTAGAATCCGGATGTGCTACATTATGGTTGGAGGGAAAACCTACAGGGCGGTAGCTCTCCAGGTACAGGGTTGGAGAGCCCTGATGTAGAACCAGCATAAAATAAATGTGGATCTTTTCTATCAATCTTCTAAATGTTTCTGCCCTCATGGATTCACAATATGTATTTATAAAAGCTGTACATGGCTCTGTGGCATAAAAAAGATGCTAGACATTCAGATAAAATAACGTTTATTTGTCAACATCTAAAATACAGGAGAATGTACACTATGTAATGCTAACTCAAGAGAACTGGGTATTCAACAATGTTATATGGTAAAAGTAACATTCAAAAAAAATATATATATAGTATGAACAGCATAGTACAGTTCAGTGAATCCGAGTGTGTCTCAGGTGTAGAGACACACAAGTGCTGAGAACTGTAGTTACATACTGCTACACCAGATAATGAGAGTTATCCAAATATTTTAGCAGACATCTCAACTATTTCAAGTCTTATCCCATTGATTGAGACAAGTGGGTGTCCACCCCAAAGTTCTGCGTGTCATGATGACAGAGACCTGTCTCTATCAATGAGAGAGAAGACTTGAAAGACACAATGGTGGCACACCATCTTTATGGAGCAAAAAAAGTATTTATTTTAATAACGGAGCATTTTCTGACATTTTATGAGACTCCAGTTTCCCCTGAATCGAAGACATTGCTAAGGTAGGTCAAAAATTCTCTGTGCTACACCAACCATCCTGTAATTCCCAGTAATGGATACCAGAAAATCTTTAGTTAATTCACATTATCTGGTGTAACAATCTGTAGCTAAGAGAAATGGTGATCAGCAGATGGGAGAGGTGGTCATGATAAAATTGCAATTCCAAAAGAAACATACAGAAAGTTCAGGGAATACTTGTAAAGCTGTGGGAGGAGTGTTGTCATGATCAAAATGTCATTCAGCTCCCCATCTGCTTGAAATCCATTATAATGTCTAATCCCTCAAGGGAGATACAGTTCACGGGATACAGTTCTGCTACAATGACACATGCAGACAACAGAATTCTGTTTCTGTATCTAGAATCCACTCCAGGAAGAAGCCCAGGCACTAAATGTTATTGTCTGGGAGACAAAGAAAAGCATATATACTCATTGTACAGTTTGAACAGTTGAACCGTGCCAGCATAACATCAACATTAGGGTAGACTAGTTGGACATGTGCACACGTACAGAGACTACATTTACAACAATATTTAGCCAAATAGAAAGAAATATGGCATAACCCTCAACCTTTGCACAGCGACCAGACCGTACAAATGAGCCTAGGTACAGTGGGGGGGAAAAGTATTTGATCCCCTGCTGATTTTGTATGTTTGCCCACTTACAAAGAAATGATCAGTCTATAATTTTAATGGTAGGTTTATATGAACAGTGAGAGACAGAATAACAACAACAAAAAATCCAGAAAAACACATGTCAAAAATGTTATAAAATGATTTCCATTTTAATGAGGGAAATAAGTATTTGACCACTCATTAAACATGACTTAGTACTTGGTGGCAAAACCCTTGTTGGCAATCACAGAGGTCAGAGGTTTCTTGTAGTTGGCCACCAGGTTTGCACACATCTCAGGAGGGATTTTGCCCCACTCCTCTTTGCAGATCTTCTCCAAGTCATTAAGGTTTCGAGGCTGACGTTTGGCAACTCGAACCTTCAGCTCCCTCCACAGATTTTCTATGGGATTAAGGTCTGGAGACTGGCTAGGCCACTCCAGGACCTTAATGTGCTTCTTCTTGAGCTACTCCTTTGTTGCCTTGTCTGTGTGTTTTGGGTCATTGTCATGCTGGAATACCCATCCATGACCCATTTCAATGCCCTGGCTGAGGGAAGGAGGTTCTCACCCAAGATTTGACAGTACATGGCCCCGTCAAATGATGCGGTGAAGTTGTCCTGTCCCCTTAGCAGAAAAACACCCCAAAGCATAATGTTTCCACCTCCATGTTTGACGGTGGAGATGGTGTTCTTGGGGTCATAGGCAGCATTCCTCCTCCTCCAAACATGGCGAGTTGAGTTGATGCCAAAGAGCTCCATTTTGGTCTCATCTAACCACAACACTTTCACCAGTTGTCCTCTGAATCATTCCGATGTTCATTGGCAAACTTCTGACGGGCATGTATATGTATTCTTGAGCAGGGGGACCTTGCGGGCGCTGCAGGATTTCAGTCCTTCACGGCGTAGTGTGTTACCAATTGTTTTCTTGGTGACAATGGTCCCAGATGCCTTGAGATCATTAACAAGATCCTCCCGTGTAGTTCTGGGCTGATTCCTCACCTTTCTCATGATCATTGCAACCCCACGAGGTGAGATCTTGCATGGAGCCCCAAGCCGAGGGAGATTGACAGTTCTTTTGTGTTTGTTCCATTTGCGAATAATCGCACCAAATGTTGTCCCCTTCTCACCAAGCTGCTTGGCGATGGTCTTGTAGCCCATTCCAGCCTTGTGTAGGTCTACAATCTTGTCCCTGACATCCTTGGAGAGCTCTTTGGTCTTGGCCATGGTGGAGAGTTTGGAATCTGATTGATTGATTGCTTCTGTGGACATGTGTCTTTTTTACAGGTAACAAGCTGCGGTTAGGAGCACTCCCTTTAAGAGTGTGCTCCTAATCTCAGCTCGTTACCTGTATAAAAGACACCTGGGAGCCAGAAATCTTTCTGATTGAGAGGGGGTCAAATACTTATTTCCCTCATTAAAATGCAAATCAATTTATAACATTTTTGACATGCGTTTTTCTGGATATTTTTGTTGTTATTCTGTCTCTCACTGTTCAAATAAACCTACCATTAAAATTATAGACTGATCACTTCTTTATCAGTGGGCAAACGTACAAAATCAGCAGGGGATCAAATTCTTTTTTCCCCCACTGTAGGTAGGCAGACAGCATCTATTTTTAGAGATGTACAATAGTAAATTGTTGTATTATTGTTTCTCCTCACTGTTCGGTAGTAAACTTACAGTGCATTCGGAAAGTATTCAGACCCCTCGACTTTTCCCCACTTTGTTACGTTACAGCCTTATTCTAAAATTGATTAATAAAAATCCCTAATCAATCTACACACCATAAAGCAAAAACAGGTTTTTAGAAATGTTTGCAAATTCATAAAAACATAAACAGGAATATCACATTTACATAAGTATTCAGACCCCTCGACTTTTCCCCACTTTGTTACGTTACAGCCTTATTCTAAAATTGATTAATAAAAATCCCTAATCAATCTACACACCATAAAGCAAAAACAGGTTTTTAGAAATGTTTGCAAATTCATAAAAACATAAACAGGAATATGACATTTACATAAGTATTCAGACCCTTTACTCAGCACTTGTTCTTCATTAAACATTTTTATTAACCTATCCACCACCTTCCCTCTTCAAAGGACACTTATTTTCTTTTACAGCTTTCCTGCTACACATACATACACATTTTAAATGCATGGTACTTTTATATACAGCAATCACATAACAATAAAACATTACTAAACAAACTCTTTAATCCCACCCCTCAGCCACTCTCAGCCCATCCCACCTAACACCATAGACCACCCTCGTTTGGTTTCCATGTGTCATATATTTTTCAGTTGTGCTGTGATGTTTTACATAGATTTTGAACCTTTTCTAATCATAATAGTATCCACAGATTGTGAGCTAAAGATGAAAACCTTTCCTACAATTATTATATTATTTATTGACTGACTATGGCATTCCAAATCACCCAACACTGCTATTTGTAAGGTTAATTTGAAGTGAATGTTGTAATTGTTTAACCATTCGTGAACCTGTGACCAGAAACAAGCTACATAGGGGCAATACCAGAATAAGTGATCTAGTGATTCGGTCTCTTCACAGAAAACTCTACAGAGCTGAGATTGTTGTATGCCCCATATATATAGCATTCTGATGGTGGCATGAATTTTGTATAATAATTGAAAATGAAAAATTTGAAGTGTTGAATCAAGTGTAGTTTATTGTACCAGTTCATAAACCATGTGCCATGGAATCGGTACATCGAAAATCTCTTTTCATTTATTTTGCAACCTGTATGGTGCAGCAGACAACATTTTTGTCCTCAAACGATACTGGTATATTTTTCTACTTATGCCAATTCCTTTCAGCCAATTTGTATCTTTAATATATGGCAGACAAACAAATTCCCTACCTTCTCCCTTTTCCACTTACCTCCTCCATTTTTGTGCTAACACTGCAATCAGTTGGTTTTAAGTTTGGATTGAGCAGACATTCCCATATATTTTCGATAGCTGTATATGTGACATAACTCCACCGTTTCTAATCATAATATCATTAATAAATATAATACAATAAAAAATATACATAATTGTTTTATTTGTATTAAATCAGTATATTTTAGTTTAACCATAATAGTAATATTTGTTCTATCTTTTCTGGAGGATAAAGATAAGCCTTTCTTAATAATCTACTGGAGACCATTTTGGGTTTAAGTATAATTTATGTATGAGTGAAGCTTTTCATGAGAGGTTTAAAGCTTTAATATTGAATAATTTTAGCCCCCCAAACTAATATTTATTATATAAATAGGCACGTTTAATTTTGTCTGGCTTAGCATTCCAAATAAAATGAATTTTTTTTCTCATATGATTTTTAAAAAACGAGTCGTCTGGAGTAGGCAGCGCCATTAGTAAGTAAGTAAACTGTGATAGGACCAAAGAGTTAATCAATGTTTTTTTTCCATGAATAGACAAGTATTTACCTCTCTGTCGTTGCAGAATCCTACCTATTTTTGCAAACTTTGTATTGAAATTGATTGTAGCAAGATCATTTATATTTTTGGAGATGTGAATACCAAGTATGTCTACTTCACCATCTGTCCATTTTATTGGTAAACTACAAGGTAGTGTAAACACTGTCTTTTAACGATCCAATACGTAATATGGTACACTTGCCATAATTCGTTTATAGTCAAGATGCTAGAAAAGTGATCAAGATCTTCAATGAGACTGTGCAGGGATCCAGATTGCGGACTTAAGAAAAAAAGTCATCAGCATACCTTGACATTTGTTTTTAACCCTGGACTTCTAACCCCTTTATGTTCTTGTTGGATCTAATTTTAATAGCTAGCATTTCAAATGGCCATAATAAATAGATATGGAGTTAACGAACAGCCTTGTTTCACTCCTCTTAAAAGCTCAATACTTTCTGAGAAGTAACAATTATTTACTATTTTACATCTGGGGCTGCTGTACATAAGAGATTCAATGAAATGAAAGTAATCCAGGCATTTATATATACATTCTAGTCGTACTTTATCAAAAGCCTTTTCAAAATCTGCTATGAAGACCAGGCCTGGTATCTGTGATGTTTCATAATGTTCAGTACTTTGTTGAAGCACCTTTGGCATCCTCAAGTCTTCTTGGGTATGACTTGGCACAACTGTATCTGGGGAGTTTCTCTCGTTCTTCTCTGCAGATCCTCTCAAGCGCTGTCAGGTTGGATGGGGAGCGTCACTGCACAGCTATTTTCAGGTTTCACCAGAGATGTTCGACGGGTTCAAGTCTGGGATCTTGCTGGGCCAATCGAGGACATTCAGAGACTTGTCCCCAAGCCACTCCTGCGTTGTCTTGACTGTGTGCTTGGGGTCGTTGTCCTGATGGAAGGTGAACCTTCACCCCAGTCTGAGGTACTGAGCGCTCTGGAGCAGGTTTTCATCAAGGATCTTTCTGTACTTTGCTCCATTCATCTTTCCCTCAATCCTGACTAGTCTCCCAGTCCCTGTCACTGAAAACCATCCCCAAAGCATGATGCTGCCACCACCATGCTACACCGTAGGGATGGTGCCAGATTTCCTCCAGATGTGACGCTTGGCATTCAGGCCAAAGTGTTCAATGTTGGTTTCATCAGACCAGAGAATCTTGTTTCTCATGGTCTGAAAGTCCTTTAAGTGCCTTTTGGCAAACTCAGCCCTACAATGCCCAACAAGTTCTAGTCTTTCACACTGGAAAAAATGGGTCTGCTTGTATATTTGATACTGAATCCACCTATAGGAACATTGCTGAAAGATGTCCAATGGCTCTATCGAACAAGGACAACCATATTTACACCCAAAAAACGCAATGTGCGATCAGTATAACATTGAGCCTTCGAAATGCCACAAAGCAAGAATAGGTGTATTTTTTGATCTTCTGGGCAATTATGTGTGAAACACACCTCACTGTCCTAGAAATGCCTCAGACATTATGAAAACAAGCCCAGATTCCCCCAGGGTGAAAATCCCCTTTAACATGACAGGAGACATTAGCTGAATCTTTTTTTAATTCCACAATGAACAAAATGAGATGCTACTCTGACAAACTGAGATCAATTTGGTCCTGAATTCAAACAAACAATAGCCCAGGCCAATGAAGCGACACAGATCGTACAATATTAGGAAGAAATATATTCAGTATTCACTACTGTTCAAAGGTTTGGGGTCACTTAGAAATGTCCTTGTTTTTGAAAGAAAAGCACATTTTTGTCCATTAAAATAACATCAAATTGTTAGTTGTGTTAGTTAATCCAAGTTTATCATTTTAAAAAGGCTAATTGATCATTAGAAAACCTTTTGCAATTATATTAGCACAGCTGATGTTGTTCTGATTAAAGAAGCAATAAAACTGCCCTTCTTAAGACTAGTTGAGTATCTGGAGCATCAGCATTTGTGGGTTCGATTACAGGCTCAAAATGGCCAGAAACAAAGAACTTTCTTCTGAAACTCATCAATCTATTCTTGTTCTGAGAAATGAAGGCTAATTAATGCGAGAAATTGCCAAGAAACTGAAGATCTCGGACAACGCTGTATACTACACCCTTCACAGAACAGCGTAAACTGGCTCTAACCAGAACAGAAAGAGGAGTGGGAGGCCCCAGTGCACAACTGAGCAAGAGGACAAGCACATTAGAGTGTCTAGTTTGACAAACAGACGCCTCACAAGTCCTCAAATGGCACCTTCATTAAATAGTACCTGCAAAACAGTCTCAACGTCAATAGTGAAGAAGCGACTCCGGGATGCTGGCCTTCTAGGCAGAGTTCCCCTGTCCAGTGTCTGTTCTTTTGCCCATCTTAATCTTTTCTTTTTATTGGCCAATCTCAGAAATGGCTTTTTCTTTGCAACTCTGCCTAGAAGGCCAGCATCCCGGAGCTTGGCACACCTGTATTTGGGGAGTTTTTCCTATTCTTCTCTGCAGATCCTCTCAAGCTTTGTCAGGTTGGAGGATGGGGAGCGTCGCTAGACAGCTATTTTCAGGTCTCAAGAGTTCGAAGTTTGGGCTCTGTCTGGGCCACTCAAGGACATTCAGAGACTTGTCCCGAAGCCACTCCTGCTTTGTCTTGGCTGTGTGCTTAGGTTCGTTGTCCTGTTGGAAGGTGAACCTTAGCCCCAGTCTGAGGTCCTGAGCACTCTGGAGCAGGTTTTCATCAAGGATTTCTCTGTACTTTGCTCCGTTCATCTTTGCCTCGATCCTGACTAGTCTCCCAGTCCCTGCCGCTGAAAAATATCCCCACAGCATGATGCCGCCCTCACCATGCTACACCGTAGGGATGGTGCCAGGTTTCCTCCAGAAACGCTTGGCATTCAGGCCAAAGATTTCAATGTTGGTTTCATCAGACAAGAGAATCTTGTTTCTCATGGTCTGAGTCCTTTAGGTGCCTTTTGGCAAACTCCTTGCGGCTGTCATGTGCCTTTTACTGAGGAGTAACTTCCGTCTGGCCACTCTACCATGAAGGCCTGATTGGTGGAGTGCTGTAGAGATGGTTGTCCATCTGGAAGTTTCGCCCATCTCCACAGAGGAGCACTGGAGTTCTGTCAGAGTGACCATCGGGTTCTTGGTCACCTCCCTGCTTCCTCTTGAGCCCCCCACAGGCCAGGGCCCAGGGGCTTCAGCCCCCGCATTAATCGGGCCCGGTAGTGCACTATATTGATATGCAAAGCAGGGAGGTTTTGCATAGAATTTGTCATTGAACTTGGGCCAATAGGGCAAACTTGGCTTCACAAAAGAGCCGGTTCACAACCCACTGGGCAAAAACTGGTTGAATCAATGTTGTTTCCACGTCATTTCAACAACAAAATTGAATGTGATGACGTTGAATCAATGTGAAAAACTCATTGGATTTGCAAAAAGTAATCAACGTAAAGCAATTTCCTTTTTTTAACCTAACTTTTAACCTAAATCCAATGGCAGGGTGATATTTTGTTGTTGATTTCACATTGAATTCACGTTGACAACTCAACCAAAACTAGCCATTAAACTGATGTCTATGCCCATTAGGAAGGCCTTTAAAAACACAGGAATTAACTTTTTACAAATGATCTGATGACTAAGAAATTATCTAACCAGTGATTTAGGCAATTTCTTGTCAGAACATATTGGCTTCAAGGGTCTCACTTACTAAGGGTTTGCTGTTGCACCTTTGAACATCTTGCATATGTTCTTTTGAGACATAAAACAAAGTATCTAAAACATGAAACTGTCTTTATTCAGGCACATCTTTCAATATCTCATCTTTCTCTTAATCTATCTCTACTTTTATGTTGAATTCCCTCTGGGAAAATAACAGGTTGGAAAACATATCTTTCAAAGGTTTACCATAGCCATTCAACAACCTTTCATAGCTTTCTGAAGAGCAGAGAGAATACCTCTAGGGTATAAATGTTCCAAATTCACTGCATAGCATGTGGAATAATGACGGTCCAAAAGTATGAGGGCTGAAATGTGGTGGTTGCCACCTCACTCACCTTCACTAGCTCCTTGGAGAGTGGATATTAGGCTCTCCGTGCCATCCAGTTCCCGGGCCAGGTCCCAGGCTGATGTGGTGTTGAGTCCCAGGATGTGTAGGTTGTCTTCCAGCTGGTCGGACCATCTGGCTCTAGGCCTTCCTTCCTCTTGGGCGTGGTAAGTTAGGGGATGCCTTGAGAGGATGAGGACAGGCTCCAGATGTGGGTTCAATCTGGCCAGGTGACCAAACAGTCAGAGTCAGGTAGCCACCTGACTTCTCTGAAATGCCACAGAGTGCTGGGCCAGGTAGGTGCCAGATGGAAGGAAGGGGAGAGACAGATAGAAAGAGGCTGGGTTGAGAGGGCTAGGTGAATGAGGGAGGGTTAGGGGGTCTAGGGGACTATGGGTACAGTAAAGAGGTGGACAGCAGGGATGATGTCACAGTGAGAAGGCACGGAGACTCAGGGTGCATCCCAAATGGCACCCTATTCCCAATATAGTGTACTACTTTGACCGTGGCCCATAGAGAATAGGGTGTCATTTGGGATGCACTTTCAAACCTGAAAGGTGAAAGACTATTCAGCTTCAGACACATCCTGACCTTTATAGTAGACAGAGTGTCACTACCCTTCTTTGTCAGAAAAGTATGGTCCAACTGTGTTAGCGTGTATTTGTGTGTGTGTGTGTACTGTAACCAAAGGTCATCTCATGAAGATCAGCTGAGCCCAGTGAGTCCAGCGATCAAGACATCTACATCTATCTCCTGAGAAGAAAACCCCCCAACAGCATCCCAGTTCATATTGAATCACCGGAGAAGGAATATTTCAAGAACTGAATGTGGAGAGAGACTGGCTCCATCCTGGGTTGTGTTCAGTAGGGCACACAGGATTATTTTATTTTCAAAAACAAACATTTCTTATTGGACATACTGTATATGGATTGCATTCTACCTGGCAGGCTGCTCCTACCAGGTGACGTGGAGAGGATCTGTGTCCACACCACATACTCTCACTACTGGTGTCCCCCAGGGCTTGGTCCTAGGCCCTCTCCTCTTCTTTCTATACACCAAGTCACTTGGCTCTGTCATATCCTCACATGGTCTCTCCTATCATTGCTATGTGGATGACACTCTACTTTTCGCCTTTCCCCTTCTGACACCCAGGTGGCGACACGCATCTCTGCGTGCCTGGCAGATATCACAACTTGGATGTCAGCCCACCACCTCAAGCTCAACAAGCTGGAGCTGCTCTTCCTCCCGGGGAAGGCCAGCCCTTGTCACGCCCTGATGGGTTTCACCTGTCTTTGTGATTGTCTCCACACACCTCCAGGTGTCACCTGTTTTCCTCATTAGTCCCCAGGTTCCTGTGTTCCCTGCTTGTCTGTTGCCAGTTCGTCTTGTTTGTCAAGTCAACTAGCGTGTTTTTTCCCCGTTCTCCTGCTTTTTCCTTCTCTCTGTTTTGCTAGTCCTTCCGGTTGTGACCCTTGCCTGTCTGGATTCTGAACCCGCCTGCCTGACCATTCTGCCTGCCCTCGAGCCTGCCTGCCACTCTGTACCTCCTGGACTCTGACCTGGTTTTGATCTTTGCCTGTCCACGACCATTCTCTTGCCTACCCCTTGGATTATAATAAATATCAGAGACTCAAACCATCTGCCTCCCGTGTCTGCATCTGGGTCTCGCCTTGTGCCCTTATAGCCCTCTCAAAGACCTCGCCATCACAGTGTCACGTCCTGACCATAGTAAGATGTTATTTTCTATGGTAGAGTTGGTCAGTGCATGACAGGGGGTGTTTTGTGTTTTTCTATGTTTTGTATATCTATGTTTAGGTTCTAGTTGTTCTATTTCAATGTTGTTTTTTGGGATGATCTCCAATTAGAGGCAACTGGTCCTCGCTGTCTCTAATTGGAGATCATACTTAAGTAGGGTTTTTTTTTCCACCTGTGTTTGTGGGTAGTTGTCTTCTGTTTAGTTTATGTACCTGACAGAATTGTGCGCTTTCGTTTTAAAAAAAAATATTCATCATGAGCAATCGACACGCTGCGCTTTGGTCCCCTCTCTACGACAGCCTCTCTACGACAGCCGTTACCCACCACCAAAAGACCAAGCAGAGTGATCAGGAATGGACCTGGGAAGAAATTCTGGACGGGAAAGGACCCAGGAGTCAGGCTGGGGAGTATTGCCGCCCGAGGGAGGAGATTGAGGCAGCAAAAGCAGAGTGGCGTTATTATGAGGCGCTATACCAACCACGAGGCAAGTGCGAGAGACAGCCCCCCCCCCCCAAAAAAATGGGGGGGGGGGGGGCACATGGGGAAATTGGCAGAGTCAGGTTGGAGACCTGAGCCAACTCCCCGTGCTTACCGTGGGGGGCGAGTGATCGAGCAAGCACCGTGTTATGCGGGGATGCGCACTGTGTCGCCAGTGCGCAGCTACAGCCCAGTGCGCTCGGTGCAAGCTTCCCACAGTTGCTGTGCTAGAGTTGGCATTCATCCAGGAAGGATTGTGCCTGCTCAGCGTTCCTGGTCTCCAGTGCGTCTCTTCGGCCCAGGTTATCCTGCGCCAGCTCTACGCACGGTACCCCCAGTTCGCCAGCACAAACCTGTGCAACCTGTTACAACGCCCCGCGCTTGCCGGGCTATGGGGGTTATCCATCCAGGACGGGTTGTGCCAGCCATAAGCTTCAGACCTCCAGTGCACCTCCATGGCCCAGTATACCCTGTGCCTGCTCTGCGCACCCGGCCTCCAGCGGTGTTCCCTAGTCCAGAACTCTCAGCGACATTTCCCAGTTCGGAGCCTCCAGCGACGTTCCCTAGTCCGGTGAGACCTATTCCAGCTCCACGAAAGAAGCCTCCAGTGACGATCCATGGTGCGGAGCCTCTAGTGACGATCCATGGCGCGGAGCCTGAAGCGACGATCCATGGTGCGGAACCTGAAGCGACGATCCATGGCGCGGAACCTGAAGCGACGCTCCCCGGTCCGGAGCCTCCAGCGACGCTCCCCGGCCCGGAACCTCCTGAGGCGGCGGCCCGCGGCCCAGTCTTCAGCGGCGGCCCGCGGCCCGGAGTCTTCAGCGGCGGCCTGCGGCCCAGAACCTCCAGCGGCGGCCTGCAGCCCAGAACCTCCAGCGATGATCTACAGTCCGGTTCCTTCGACGACGATCCACGGTCCGATGGTCCTAAAGCAGAGGGATCAGCGGGTGGAGCGGGGGTTACGCCCTGAACCGGAGCCGCCTCCTCTGCTAGAGGATAAGGTTATGTGGACCGCACTAGAGCCGCCATAGACAGGAGTTACCCACCCTACCCTCCCTTTTTAGTTTTTTTAGTGACATTCAGGCTCTGCACCTTTTGGGGGGGGGGAGTACTGTCACGTCCTGACCATAGTAAGATGTTATTTTCTATGGTAGAGTAGGTCAGGGCGTGACAGGGGGTGTTTTGTGTTTTCTATGTTTTGTATATCTATGTTTAGGTTCTAGTTTTTCTATTTCTGTTGTTGTTTTTTGGGATGATCTCCAATTAGAGGCAGCTGGTCCTTGTTGTCTCTAATTGGAGATCATACTTAAGTAGGGTTTTTTTCCACCTGTGTTTGTGGGTAGTTTTCTCTTTGTTATTTTTTCTTTAGTGTTCTGAGTTAAAAATAAATATTCATCATGAGCAATCAACACGCTGCGCTTTGGTCCCCTCTCTACGACAGCCGTTACACACAGTTGACAACTCCAGTGTCGCCCTCCCAGAGTGCAAAGAACATTGGTGTGACACTGGACAACACCCTGTCGTTTTCTGCAAACATCAAAGCTGTGACTCGCTGCTGCAGGTTCATGCTCTACAACATCCATAGAATACGACCCTACCTCATACAGGAAGCAGCACAGTTTCCAAAACGCATCAGCCCGCACGGTTTTCAACCTTCCCAAGTTCTCTCATGTCACCCCCTCCTCTGCACTCTCCACTGGCTTCCAGCCGAAGCTCGCATCCACTACAACACCATGCTGCTTACCTACGGAGACAGCAAGAGGAACTGCCCCTCCCTACCTTCAGGCTATGTGAAACAGTGTTGTTTGATGAAGGCATTGTCTGTATAGTTTGTTTGGCCTTTTCCCCCAGCATCGTCCCAGCCATATCCGCGGCAGCAGGAAGAATTAAGTCCTCCACAATAGTATGGGGCTTGCCTGTCCTAGCCACTCGGTAGCTCACCATAAGACGCTTCTATCCCTTCTTATGAATGGTATCTGTTGCTTTTATACATGTCTTAATTCTCACTCAAACTCCCGTCGATTATTTTTCAAATTGGCATGTTTTGTTTCTAAATGTCTGCGCAAGAGTGAAGGTTTCATTGAGTTGTGAGAGTACTTTTGCACATATAACACACTGTGGCTGAGGAAAGGCACTACTCCCAATATAAATGAACCCAAAAATCTATGTAGTTCTCATCATACTTGCGCCTCTTCGTTGGTCCAACGTCCCTGTCTGTTGTTCGGTGCTTTCCCGGGTAAGGGGGCAGTAGCTCTTCGGCTGCATCAGATTCACAACTCTCAGTGTCCATGCTAGTTGGGCTAACAACAAATGTAGAATTACTGATGCTAGCATTGGATGTGCTCGTGGAAGCAGAACAACTTGTGTTGTCGCCAGGTGCAGTGCCGCTGGTCGTAGCAGTACTACCAATAGAGCTGGTATGTGTGTCTCTATGGACACAGGCCTTTTTTTAAAACATTTATCCATTTTTGAGCAAACGGAATGAGCAGCAGCTACGTTTGGCTACATACGGACCGTTAGTGGAATTCCCGCAAGAGAGTAATGGTCAATGTGATTGGATGTTAATTATTAGACTAGGCTACTTGTATTTGACATTGTGTTGTATTTCGCTGAACACTAGATGGTTTAATTGTATTTATGGCAGTGAAACGAAGCTACTCAGGTGAGAAAAGAAACCATATAAATGGACTGTTTGAAAATGTGAAGATTTTTTTATTTTTTATAAACACTTTAAAAATATATATTTTTAATGTGAATCACATTTTTATTTGGCATACCCCCGACCCCAGTTTTGGAATACCAGTTCTAGAGGATACAGAAAATGTGTACAAAACCTGTTTAAACTGTATGATTATGACAATATTATATAGTTTGACAGTAATTCTAAAACAACTTGATACATTACATGCCTTAATTTATTCTTTTTATATTCATTCCAATTAGACTGATTTGGATTTCTCCCTGACCAATATGGTTTCACCCCATTCTGGAACTAGAGTTCATGACATAGCCCCTATACTAAATTAAAATCTCTATGGTCCCCCCCCCCCCCCCCCACCCCCACCCCACCCCAGATGGTTTATGTCATGTTCAGTGCGGTACGCCACTGGCAACACACCAGCATATTGCAATTTTCAGACTGTACCGCTCTTCTCATCCAGAGTGGTATATTCCTCACAAACAGAAAACAAATAGCATCCTAATCATACCAGCCAGACAGAAACAAACACAGACTTCGTCCAAAATGCCCTATATAGTGCAATACTTTTGACAAGAGCCCAATGTGACTCTGGTCAAAAGTAGTACACTATGGAATAGGTTGCTAATTGGTGATACAGTAACATAACACCCCTCCAAACATTTGATGTACCGTCAGTGCTGGTGGGGGCCTTTCTCTGAACAGACTCTCTCTACCATGGAGACATAGGATACAATACATGATGAAACTGTATTTTACTGTAAGCCTAAAATGTATTTCATAAAGGAATTATTCTTTTACTGTCAATGTACACCGAGGGCTTTTCGCTGTTCATCATCATCTATTCTCTGAACCATATACAGTGTATGTACGCACGCACGCACGCACGCACGCACGCACGCACGCACGCACGCGTTCAAAAGTTTCAGGTCACTTGGAAAACAAGGACATTTCCAAGGAAACATACATGAAATGAGTTGCAAAATGAATAGGAAATATAGTCAAGACGTTGACAACTTTATACATAATGATTTTTAATTGAAATAATAATTATGTCCTTCAAAAACTTTGCTTTCGTCAAAGAATCCTCCATTTGCAGGAATTACAGCCTTGCAGACATTTGGCAATCTAGTTGTCAATTTGTTGAGGTAATCTGAAGAGATTTCATCCCATGCTTCCTGAAGCACCTCCCACAAGTTGGATTGGATTGATGGGCACTTCTTACGTACCATACGGTCAAGCTGCTCCCACAACAGCTCAATACGGTTGAGATCCAGTGACTGTGCTGGCCATTCCATTATAGACAGAATACCAGCTGACTGCTTCTTCCCTAAATAGTTATTGCATAGTTTGGAGCTGTGCTTTGGGTCATTGTCTTGTTGTAGGAGGAAATTAGCTCCAATTAAGCGCCATCCACAGGGTATGGAATGGCATTGCAAAATGGAGTGAGCCTTCCTTCTTCAAGATCCCTTTTACCCTGTACATATCTCCCACTTCACCACTACCAAACCACCCCCAGACCATCACATTGCCTCCACCATGCATGACAGATGGTGTCAAGCACTCCTCCAGCATCTTTTCATTTTTTCTACGTCTCACGAATGTTCTTCTTTGTGATCCGAACACTTCAAAAATGTAGATTCGTCTGTCCATAACACTTTTTCCAATCTTTCTCTGTCCAGTGTCTGTGTTCTTTAGCCCATATTAATCTTTTCTTTCTATTGGCCAGTCTGAGATATGGTTCTTTGCAACTCTGCCTAGAAGGCCAGCATCCTAGAGTCGCCTCTTCACTGTTGATGTTGAGACTGATGTTTTGCGGATACTATATAATGAAGCTGCCAGTTGAGGACTTGTGAGGCGTCTGTTTCTCAAACTAGACACTAATGTACTTGTCCTCTTGCTCAGTTGTGCACCGGGGCCTCCCACTCTTTCTATTCCGGATAGAGCCAGTTTGCGCTGTTCTGTGAAGGGAGTAGGACACAGCGTTGTGAGAAATTGCCAAGAATCTCGTACATGGAACAAGAATAGACTGACGAGTTTCAGAAGAAACGAAGGCCAGAAGAAAAGAAGGCCAGAAGCAAAGACCAGTTTTATTGCTTCAATATATACTGTACCAGTCAAAAGTTTGGACACACATACTCATTCCAAGGTTTTTATTTGTACTATTTTCTACATTGTAGTATTATAGTGAAGACATCAAAAATATGAAATAACACATATGGAATCATGTAGTAACCAAAAAAAAGTGTTAAACAAATCAAAATATATTTTAGATTTTAGATTCTTCAAAGTAGCCACCCTTTGATATGATGACAGCTTTGCACACTCTTGGCATTCTCTCAACCAGCTTCATGAGGAATGCTTTTCCAACAGTCTTGAAGTAGTTCCCACATATTCTGAGTACTTGTTGGCTGCTTTTCCTTCACTCTGCAGTCCAACTCATCTCAATTGGGTTGAGGTTGGGTGATTGTGGATGCCTGGTCATCTGATGCAGCACTCCACCACTCTCCTTGGTAAAATAGCCCTTACACAGCCTGGAGGTGTGTTGGGTCATTGTCCTGTTGAAAAATGAATTATAGTCCCACTAAGCACAAACCAGATGGGATATCGATGCAGAATGCTGTGGTAGCCAAGCTGGTTAAGTGTGCCTTGAATTCTAAACAAATCACTGACAGTGTCACCAACAAAGCACCCCCACACCATCACCCCTCTTCCTCCATGCATGCATGCGGAGATCATCCGTTCACCTGCTCTGCGTCTCACAAAGACACGGCAATCGGAACCAAAAATCTCAAATTTGGACTCATCAGACCAAAGGACAGATTTCCACCGGTCTAATGTCCATTGCTCGTGTTTCTTGGCCCAAGCAAGTCTCTTCTTATTGGTGTCCTTTAGTAGTGGTTTCTTTGCAGAAAGTCGACCATGAAGGCCTGATTCACACAGTCTCCTCTGAACAGTTGATGTTGAGATGTGTCTGTTACTTGAACTCTGTGAAGCATTTATTTGGGCTGCAGTTTGAGGCTGGTAACTCTAATGAACTTATCCTCTGCAGCAGAGGTAACTCTGGGTCTTCCTTTCCTGTGGTGGTCCTCATGAGAGCCAGTTTCATCATAGCGCTTGATGGTTTGTGTGACTGCACTTGAAGAAACTTCATGTTCTTGAAATGTTCCGGATTGACTGACCTTCATGTCTTAAAGTAATGATGGTCTGTTGTTTCCCTTTGCTTATTTGAGCTGTTCTTACCATAATATGGACTTAGTCTTTTACCAAATAGGGCTATCTTCTGTATACCAACCTTACCACAACACAACTGATTGGCTCAAACGCATTAAGCTGGTTGAGAGAATGCCAAGAGTGTGCAAAGCTATCATCAAGGCAAAGGGTGGCTACTTTGAAGAACTTCAAATATATTTTGATTTGTTTAACACTTTTTTGGTTAATACATGATTCCATATGTGTTATTTCATAATTGTGATGTCTTCACTATTATTCTACAATGTAGAAAATAGTAAAAACAAAAACCCTGGAATGAGTATGTGTGTCCAACATTTTGACTGGTACAGTATATATTGAAGCAATAAGGCACAAGGAGGTGTGGTATATGGCCAATATACCACGGCTAAGGGATGTTCTTAGGCACGAAGCATTGCGTGTTATATTGGCCATATATAACAAACCCCCGAGGTGCCTTATTGCTATTATAAACTGGTTACCAATGTAATTAGAGCAGTAAAATCGATGTTTTGTCATACCCGTGGTATACGGTCTGATATACCACGGCTGTCAGCCAATATATATATATATATATATATATATATATATTGGCTGATATATATATACACATACAGTATCTCACAAAAGTGAGTACACCCCTCACATTTTTGTAAATATTTGAGTATACCTTTTCATGTGACAACACTGAAGAAATGACACTTTGCTACAATGTAAAGTAGTGAGTGTACAGCTTGTATAAAACAGTGTAAATTTGCTGTCCCCTCATTAATGTCTAAACCGCTGGCAACAAAAGTGAGTACACCCCTAAGTGAAAATGTCCAAAATGGGCCCAATTAGCCATTTTCCCTCCCCGGTGTCATGTGACTCGTTAGTGTTACAAGGTCTCAGGTGTGAATGGGGAGCAGGTGTGTTAAATTTGGTGTCATCGCTCTCACACTCCCTCATACTGACTGGTCACTGGAAGTTCAACATGGCACCTCATGGCAAAGAACTCTCTGAGGATCTGAAAAAAAGAATTGTTGCTCTACATAAAGATGGCCTGGGCTATAAGAAGATTGCCAAGACCCTGAAACTGAGCTGCAGCACGGTGGCTAAGACCATACAACGGTTTAACAGGACAGGTTCCACTCAGAACAGGCCTCGCCATGGTCGAGTGCACGTGCTCAGCGTCATATCCAGAGGTTGTCTTTGGGAAATAGACGTACGAGTGCTGCCAGCATAGCTGCAGAGGTTGAAGGGGTGGGGGGTCAGCCTGTCAGTGCCCAGACCAATTTGATGCACACTGCATCAAATTGGTCTGCATGGCTGTTGTCCCAGAAGGAAGCCTCTTCTAAAGATGATGCACAAGAAAGCACGCAAACAGTTTGCTGAAGACAAGCAGACTAAGGACATGGATTACTGGAACCATGTCCTGTGGTCTGATGAGACCAAGATAAACTTATTTGGTTCAGATGGTGTCAAGCGTGTGTGGCGGCAACCAGGTGAGGAGTACAAAGACAAGTGTGTCTTGCCTACAGTCAAGCATGGTGGTGAGAGTGTCATGGTCTGGGGCTGCATGAGTGCTGCCGGCACTGGGGAGCTACAGTTCATTGAGGGAACCATGAATGCCAACATGTACTGTGACATACTGAAGCAGAGCATGATCCCCTCCCTTCGGAGACTGGGCCGTAGGGCAGTATTCCAACATGATCACGACCCCAAACACACCTCCAAGACGACCACTGCCTTGCTAAAGAAGCTGAGGGTAAAGGTGATGGACTGGCCAAGCATGTCTCCAGACCTAAACCATATTGAGCATCTGTGGGGCATCCTCAAACGGAAGGTGGAGGAGTGCAAGGTCTCTAACATCCACCAGCTCCATGATGTCGTCATGGAGGAGTGGAAGAGGACTCCAGTGGCAACCTGTGAAGCTCTGGTGAACTCCATGCCCAAGAGGGTTAAGGCAGTGCTGGAAAATGGTGGCCACCCAAAATATTGACACTGGGCCCAATTTGGATATTTTCACTTAGGGGTGTACTCACTTTTGTTGCCAGCGGTTTAGACATTAATGGCTGTGTGTTGTGTTATTTTGAGGGGACAGCAAATTTACACTGTTATACAAGCTGTACACTCACTACTTTACATTGTAGCAAAGTGTCATTTATTCAGTGTTGTCACATGAAAAGATATACTCAAATACTTACAAAAATGTGAGGAGTGTACTCACTTTTGTGAAATACTGTGTGTATATGTATATATATATATATATATATATATATAAACCCTTAGATAAGGGCTTGTTTTCCCAGACCTAGATTAAGCCTAGTCTAAAAACTGCAATCAATGGAAAATCTGTCTGGGCCCCTAAATGTTGTATTAATAATTTCATGAGCTGTATTGTCTACTAATCTATAAAAAACTGTCAGAATAGTTTCTCAACTCAGAGCTCCACAGGGATGACGCCGTTAACAAATAAGTCTGGAACGTAACCATGAAATCCAAGATCAAGACAATTAATTAGGCAAAAATATGATTAATTAAAGGAGAAAAAGTATACAACTGTCATGACTAGACTCAAGGGTAGTAAATAACGTCCATGTTAACTGGTCTCTGATGTACACAGATCAAATGTTTGAGATAATGACTGAATAATCTATGGTTTTCCTCCTAATACCCACGTACTTACTAAATAGTGTCTCGAGTGTTCCCCTCCCTTGAGTAGACCCTGTTCCCTACACATGGTTCTAATGACAGGGGGGCCTGGGTAACCCCATAACCAATCAGGGCCCCCATTAGACATATCAAAGGGACCCCCCTTCAACAACAAAAAATATTGACATCAGTACGCCTAAGAGACGTTGGCACCACCAGAATACATGTGGAGTTCAGGCAGCGTGAATGAATAGAAGTCCCAGGCCAATCTGTACCACTCGGTGCCAAAGGAAATGGTTAATCACCGTCATCAATTCCCCAGCAGAAAAATACACTATAGCCCAATCTGCCATTAAGAAAAATATAGCCCAATCTGTCAATTAGGAACATTATACAAATTACAGTAATGAACTCACTCTGTGGCCCCCTTTCATTTAATTCTCAGCTTCCCTGCTTCCCCTGCTTTTATCATTTCTGTGGGGGGGCAGTAATATTGTGATTTATGTGGGAGGACAGCAGCAGAACTGTATTAGTCTGAGAGCTGAGAGCATTTTGGCTCGAAACACACAGTTGTCTCTTTATTAATGAGCTGCTCTATAGCAGTCATTTCCTCCCCCTTCATCTGTATTGTTCTAAAACCACCGAGAGAGAGAAGACAGTTGAAGGCGGCTTTACACTCTGTAGTAGCCCATTATTGAACGAGATATTAAAATGCTTTCGGATTTGTCTACTTTCAGCAATTACTGGATACTGGGCTGTCAATACTTATAAGACGATAATATATTCCAATTCCTCAACCCTTGTTGAAACATGGAAGAACACAGAACACACAATTGTTCGGAATACACAGGACGACTGAGTGACTTGGTTAGAAACCAGGGTTGGGTCAACTATTTCTATTCCGGTCCATTCAGAAAGTAAACTACATTCCAATTTGAAAATCATTTGAGGAATTTAACTGAAATTGACCACAACACTGCTAGAAACCAACCACACTGAAATAGTGAAATCCAATCCTTCCCTCAGTTCAACATCATGATCTACAGTAGTTCAGGGGTTCCAAAACATTTTCACTCAGGTCAGCCCCAATCCAATGATCACCACCTACTGGAAACATTAATATAGTGCAGCTCATGTCAATAGGCAGCCTCCCATTTACCCCATATCTACGGAAGAGTATTAGGGCCAAGTGAAGAGTAAAAATAACTAAAGAGTGATGGGTGGTGGTACTTGGATAATTTGGGATGGGGGATGTGACAATATTTCTTGAATAAAGTGACAATATTTCTTGAATAACCTCCAAATGTTATTTCGAGAATAAAAGTAGGAAAAAACAAACAAATGGCCGTCAATCGAATTGTCTAATAACTCAACAGGCGTCACTGCACAGGCAAACACACGCGACATTTCTACCTGGGAACTTCAGACTATACGGAGGCATATACACGCTAACGGCCACGGTGAGTTATGAGCACAAACAAACCACTCTCTTGGCACTGTCACCAGCCTCAGCCACTGACTGCGAAGAGATCTGGGGTTGAGTCCCTGCCAGTCTGCCCTCCGTATTCGCTACAACGTTCTGCCGCATAATTGCAACTATTAGCGACCTTATCCATGGTGCTTTACGAACAGTAGTATGTCCCCCTTATAGCAACTATCCTAACGACTGCAGGCTAGGTGAGCACACCCAATGAAACGAATCATATTGGGATCCTGGAGACCGGAGGCTACGTCTGTGTATCTGTCCCATGTAAAGATGCTCTCTAAAATTTGCTATAACACCGCTATTTTGCAGGGCATTATATATAGCAACCCACTATATTGAGCAACCTAGGCCAGCCTTTCTTAAAGTATGGGTCGCGACGTGTCAGAGTAAATGTATAATTATTTCATTCATTTCTGGAATTGCACTCTGTTCCGCCGTGACTCTGCTCAGTTTGGCAGCTGCGCGAGCGTGTGGAAGATGCCGGTGTGCTTCACGGTTTACCGAAACTTATTTTCGGCAGTTTTCTCGATGATCCCTCCACGACCCACACGCTGCAGTGCTGTCGTTCAGACACTGGATTGTCATCCCTACTTTTTTTATTTCACCTTTCTTTAACCAGGTAGTCAAGTTGAGAACAAGTTCTCATTTACAATTGCGACCTGGCCAAGAATAAAGCAAAGCAGTTCGACACATACAACAACACAGAGTTACACATGGAGTAAAACAAACAGTCAATAATACAGTAGAAAAATAAGTCTATATACAATGTGAGCAAATGAGGTGAGATAAGGGAGGTAAAGGCAAAAAAAGGCCATGGTGGCGAAGTAAATACAATATAGCAAGTAAAACACCGGAATGGTAGATTTGTAGTGGAAGAAAGTGCAAAGTAGAAATAGAAATAACGGGTGCAAAGGAGCAAAATAAATAAATAAATACAGCAGGGGAAGAGGTAGTTGTTTGGGCTAAATTATAGATGGGCTATGTACAGGTGCAGTAATCTGTGAGATGCTCTGATAGCTGGTGCTTAAAGCTAGTGAGGGAGATAAGTGTTTCCAGTTTTAGAGATTTTTGTAGTTCGTTCCAGTCATTGGCAGCAGAGAACTGGAAGGAGAGACGACCAAAGGAGGAATTGGCTTTGGGGGTGACCAGAGAGATATACCTGCTGGAGTGCGTGCTACAGGTGGGTGCTGCTATGGTGACCAGTGAGCTGAGATAAGGCGGGGCTTTACCTAGCAGGGTCTTGTAGATGACCTGGAGCCAGTGGGTTTGGCGATGAGTATGAAGTGAGGGCCAGCCAATGAGAGCGTACAGGTCGCAGTGGTGGATAGTATATGGGGCTTTGGTGACAAAACGGATGGCACTGTGATAGACTGCATCCAATTTATTGAGTAGGGTATTGGAGGCTATTTTGTAAATTACGTCGCCAAAGTCGAGGATCGGTAGGATGGTCAGTTTTACGAGGGTATGTTTGGCAGCATGAGTGAAGGATGCTTTGTTGCGAAATAGGAAGCCAATTCTAGATTTAACTTTGGATTGGAGATGTTTGATGTGAGTCTGGAAGGAGAGTTTACAGTCTAACCAGACACCTAGGTATTTGTAGTGTCCACATATTCTAAGTCAGAACCGTCCAGAGTAGTGATGCAGGACAGGCGGGCAGGTGCAGGCAGCGATCGGTTGAAGAGCATGCATTTAGTTTTACTTGTATTTAAGAGCAGTTGGAGGCCACGGAAGGAGAGTTGTATGGCATTGAAGCTCGTCTGGAGGGTTGTTAACACAGTGTCCAAAGAAGGGCCAGAAGTATACAGAATGGTGTCGTCTGCGTAGAGGTGGATCAGAGACTACTTGCCATCGAACGGACTCAAGTTCTGACTGAGCTCAATTGTCACGAAACACAAATACAGCAATGAGTTTCTCTCCATTGGTTGAATAAACTTTGAGAAATAACGAGGAGTGCCCAAAATCGGTTTTGTGCAGGGAAGTGCTTAGTAGTGAGTCTCTCAAAATGAACAAATTAAAACGACAGGTCCTGACCAAACATCCACGGCATTATGGTAAACCTAGGGAGTTCTTTCAGAACAGGGCAGAATGCTTCAAGAAACAGTGCTTCGACAGTAGAAAAGTCAGTCAGCAAGGCATTTTATAAACAGGTGATGATAAGCAGAAATAAGGGAGTACTCTCAGTAGGCGTTGTGAGTTTCTCATTCAAACAATCCCCTTGTACACAGCTAATAGCTAGCTAACGTTAGCCAAAGCAAGCTATCTAGCTACTAAAAGTACAGATGAAGATGGGGCGGGGGAACTGTTGCTGTTAAAATACAAGTAATCATTTTTATTCTGAACTGGGATACACTGATTGACGCAAGCTGCTTTTTTTTTTTAGGCAAACACATTCACACAGTTTTGGGTTGCTCATCTATAGCAGGAAGCGGTCTCCTGCCTGGCTGAGAAAGCAGTAAGGGGGGTCTGAGCTGGTGTAACAGGGTTGGTTATGTTTCCACTTGCCTCTAAAGAAAGGTGTATTTAATGTTCAAGCATTCTTATTGGTTGGTTTAATTCCGATGACAATAAGGCATGTTGTTATTAGCCCCGCTTGCAAATAGGGGGAGATCGCGAACGTCAGGTCTCCCCAGTATGAAAATGTGATGCAAAGGTTAGGTCACGTCCTGAATACTGTTTTCTATTTTACAATGGGTACAAGTTTGCTGTACATTGCTGATTTATACATGTGTGGGTATATGGTACCTGTTAGTGATTGAGGGGCTTTCTGGGATGTGCTTTGGTATATGATTGCTGTATATACGTGTTAGCTAGCATGCACCGATGTAATGGTCACATAAGCCCCCTGCTAACACAGTTGTTTTCATGCTACAGATTTTACCATCGACAGCCATCAACATCATTAAGCCCTGCACAACTAACGTGCTGTTTCCTAGTAAATAATGCTCAACTGGGACCACAGGCTGGGGTGATTTATTTGAACAAAACACAATGCAAGGAGAGTACGATTAACATCTGTTACACTGGCAACCCTGAAGTAGCAAAATTACAATCTGATGCCGGTTCAAGACAACTGGGAACTAGGGAAAAAAGCTCTGAAAGAAAAAAATTCGTTTTGAACTGTCATCCAACTCGGAATTCCAACTCAGGCCTCTTTCTAGAGCGCCGACTTTCCGACCTGAAGATCATTGAAGTCATGATGTTACCTAATATTTTTCTGAGTTCACAGTTGTCTTGAAAGCACCCTAAAATCAGTCGAGTTAACTATCCCTTGCTATAACATATTGTAATGAAACAGGCAGGGAGCAGGTCTCGAACCCTCAACCTTCTAGCCCGAAGTCCAGCGCGCTATCGACTGTGCCCCAAAAGCATGCTTGAGTGGCAGTGTCGATATTTGCACTTATAAACCCAGGGTCGTTACACTACACCCTCCTTTCAAAGAGCGCGTCCTCGCGCTAGCTTGTGACTCAACGTCTTATAGGAACGCGCTCACTAGCCAAGCACACGCACGTTCATGGATGCAAGGTCCGATCACTTCTGACACCAATGCAATGAAACAAGCAGGGAGCAGGTCTCGAACCCTCAACCTTCTAGCCCGAAGTCCAGCGTGCTATTGACTGCATGTTTGAGCGGCAGAGTCGATATCCGCGCTTATAAACCCAGGGTTGTTACAATATTTTGTCTGACAGACGCTTACATGACAACCAAAATGCATTGTATGATGTCAACATACATGGTGCCACACAAATAGCTTAGCATTAGCTCATCATAATCAGTTCAACATTCAAAAAAACATTTTACACACGTGTCCATTGTATCCATTACAATCTATGCAAAAATCTGAATGCATGATTTGTCACCAGTACTTGAAAACATGAATAAAACAGTAAATACATTATAAACCATACATACGGTGTGCTACAGCTGAAAGGGCAGCACGATATACAGGAAATATCCACATATTTTGATAGGAATGCACACATTGTCAAAGTCCAATTTGTACGGAAAACAACCATGAAGGCAATGCGGGTGTGTCGTGAAAATGTTTGTGCAAGGCCTGTTCTGACTAGAGATGTGCAATGTCCTCATACTTGATCTGGGGAAACACGAAGGAAAGTGCTTGGGCTCTCGTTGATGAGAGAAGTTTGTCCCGATCAATAAAACTTCATAAATAAATTGTCTGCAACCAGTAAAGCCTCATACATAAATTGTCCGCAAAAGTGAAATGGGCTACTTCTTATGTGAATTAACGAGGAGGCGGAACAGGCCTCAATTCAAACTGTTGTTAGAAAATACAACTTGTTAGAAAATAATTTGAAATTGACAAGTTGAAACATAGCCTATAGATAATTTGCAGGCAGCGCGCCTTGGTTTGAGGTCTGCGCGGGTAACTGTCCTGTTGCTGAACAAATCACATTTTGGAACAGTGAGAGAATTCTGACATCAAGCTCATGAAAGAAAACTCACGCAGGGGTGAAGGTTACATGCTGACCGCTGACCAGACCGCACGCATGTTGATTTTGTCCACCCACACCAGACGCAATCAGGACATGCAGGTTGAAACATCAAAATGAACTCTGAACCAACTATATTAGTATGGGACAGGTCAAACAGCATTAAACATTTATGGCAATTTAGCTAGCTTGCTGTTGCTAGCTAATTTGTCCTGGGATATAAACATTGGGTTGTTATTTTACCTGAAATGCACAAGGTCCTCTACTCTGACAATTAATCCACAGATAAAAGGGTAAACCGAGTTTGTTTCTAGTAATCTCTCCTCCTTCAGGCTTCTTCTTTGGACTTTATATGGCGCTTGGCAACCAATTTTAAGGTGCACTACCAACTGGACTGGAGTGTGGACCTCAGTTCATCTTTCAATCACCCACGTGGGTATATGCTCCTGAAAACCAACGAGGAGATGGCACATGGGTGTATGCTCCTAAAAACCAATGAGGAGATGAGAGAGGCGGGACTTGCAGCAGGTCAAGCTCGTTGACGGGCGCGAGCACTGTGGGTGCAATGACTGAATAACATGTATGTGTACACTTATTGTGCAACGCTTGTGATGCAAGCGGTGTGGTCAGCATGTTTTAACCTCAGTCATTGCATCACTTCAAATCCAAAGTACTGTAGTACAGAGCTAAAACAACAACAAATGGTCAATGTCCAAATACCTTTAACATGTATTCACTCAGGGATGTGAATACTCCCATCCTTGAAGACATCACTGGTAGATGGATAGTAAAACGAGATTCTACGCAAGGCTACCAACCTGTCAGATCAGTGATAGGTTATATAGGCTAAAGAAACAATCATCATTGATCTAATAGGCCTATGTTTACATTGCCTTCAGAAATTATTCACACCCTTTGACTTATTTCACATTTTGTTCTGTTACAGCCTGAATTCAAAATGAATTAAATAGATTTTTTAACACAATACATAGACAAACATGAAAATTAAAAGCTTTAATATCTTGAGTCAATAAGTATTCAACCTCTTTATGACAAGCGTAAATAAGTTCAGCTCCCCCATGTATATAATTGACTTTATTCTAAACAGACTATTCTCAATTTTGGTTGTTTATTCTCTAAATATTGCCACTTTAATAAGTACTATACATGAAAAACAAATAATCCAAGTACCACAACTATTTATTCTGTTAACTTTGCCCTAATACTCTTCCAGACATACTGTATCTGTATTGTAAATAATAAGAATGTGAAGAAACAAGAAATAACCTACCACAAAACAGTAGACTGTCAGTACTATGTGACAAAAAAAAGGCACATTCACTCATCTGCCATAGCGGCAATAACATTTAGGCATAAGAAATGTACAGGTAACTGCCAGAATAAAGGAAACACCAACATAAACTGTCTTAATAGGGAAGCACTGATAAGGTACACAATGGTAGGTTTTGGTAGACAGAAGGTGCTCTTTGGTAAAAGGGGTAAATTCATCATCAAAAAAAAAAGGAGGGCCAAGGCACTCTTCATATAATTCATTAATGCCTATATTTGTATGTTACGTTTAATGGAAACAAAGTTTTAAAAATCTGCCGCATTTCGGCTGCATGGCCTGCTGACACCACCGCAAGACGTCAGACGTCATAGATTCTACAAGTGTCTTGAAAATGCTGTCTCAGGCGCCACTCCAGAATCTCCCATAAATTGGGTTGAGATCTGGTGGCTGAGACACCCCCAATCCCCCACCCCCCCTTTAAATCCCCTATGCTCCTTTGAGATCCCTCTTTAAAAGTCACGGCACTCTCTGCTTCTAGCCATGTTAGCCAAAGTAATAGGCAACTGGACATTTTTAAGCATGCTGGGATGTTAATTGTTTAATTAACTCAGGAACCACACCTGTGTGGAAGTACCTGCTTTCAATATACTTTGTATCCCTTTACTCAAGTGTTTCCTTTAGTTTGGCAGTTACCTCTATAACCGCAATTGTTATCAACATGACACAAAATACATTCTGAAACTGGCAGCACAGTGCAATGGAAAAGGTATGTTCCCTCATCTTCCAGCTCGATCCCAGTATGAAGAGACTAAATGATTTTCTACTTTAATTGGTGAAACTAAATCCCCAAGCACACCGTAGCCGATGCCTTGACTTAGACTAAATCATATGTGGTCCAATACCCTGTGTGTGTGTTTGTGTGTGGCCAGTACCCCAGTACTAAATTGTGGCTGGCCCAGGAGGATACCAGAACACGGTTGGTGGGTGACTGTAACTAATCTAAAACCCAAGCTTAGTGTGGGGATCAAATCACTGCATGATTGAGTGCCTAATTTCATTCACCATGCATGACAGAGCAAGCTTAGAGCACACAGGCAGACATGTGGACACACACACACACACAGGGCCGACTCCAACAAGCCAGCAGAGGATAATTGGCTGTATGGGGGGGGGGGTTGGGATTCCCTAGAAGCGTACAGAGTACTATGGTAAATTTGCCACGCTAGGCCAGGTAACGGGAGAGAGGAAGAGGAGAAATGTGACAACACGACAGTGCCTTGGTGTAGGAAGAGGATGGGGAGGATGGGAGAGGGAGGTGGGGTGAGAGGAATGCCAATAATTAGCCCAATTCCAATGTTCCCCCTTCTCCCCAGTGTGCACTCATACACTCAAGGATTTAGGGGGGAGTGCATTCATTGGATTGGTAAAGACTGAGTATCTGCAATATGTCTCACACCAGTCCAACGCTTTCAATTCCTTGAAGGGGAGTGCTTGAGTGAACAAGTGCACACTTCAGAAAGATGGGGGTGGATGGTGTAATTAGGCTATTCAAGAGATAACTGCTTCAATTTAGCAGGCGGACCATCCGTCCCTGTCCTGGCTTGATGTAGTTATTCCTGACAGCCTTGCCACCTGTAGCTAGGTTCACCTCCAGGTCCAGATGGCTAGCGTCTTATTCTGTCGGTCTAGTCTCACACGCCAGACACTTATGTGCTGTGTGTTATTTGCCTGTGGACCAGGTTACATTCTGTTGGACCATCAGACCACATGGCCAGTCTCTCTCCTCCTCAGTTGTCCTTCTGACCAAGGGCTGACGTCACAATCTCATCACTGAGTCGATGGGAAAATCATTAGGAACCAGCTCAAACTGTCACCACACTGGAGATTGCATTTGTGGTTGTCCCTGTCAACTCCAAAGGACCGCATGATGAATCCTAGTCATGCTGCCAATCAATACCTTCATGGGTGAATGAATTAGAACGATATTACAAAATGCCCCAATTGAAATTCCACTCACTGTCACCTGGTCTGTCAAAGTGAATGGGCTAGACTCTTGGTCCTGTCAGTTCTCTCAGTAGTGAGTGTGGCGCTGAGATGAGGCCCAGACTGCAGATCAGTAGTACTGCAGGCATATAGTCACCGTCTGTGTGACATGACCAAGGGTAAAGACAACACAGCTGTGGCTGTAGGACTCTGTCATATCTAGTTGCACCAGCCCGTCTGAACAGGACAGAGCTAGCCTGGTCCCAGACCGGTTTGTGCTTTCTGGGCATCGTCACGGCGTGACAATGCCCAAAGGAGTTGGGAAGACGGCACAAACATATCTAGAACCAGGCCAGGAAAGGGCTGATGTGAGATGGTGACAGCTCCAGATGAAGTCAGCCCACTGCTGTTCTTCCGCTGCCTGGTCTGTGCTGCTCCACTCTTTCCTTTCCACAGCCAACCTTCCTGCTCCACTAACACACAGCAAAGGCCAGACAGGACTGAGGAGCATGATAAAGATACAACACAAAATAACAGTTTTTCCTCTTATGCCAAAGAACCAGTTACAAAATGTGTAGATTGCGATTTTCTCTGCTTGTGGAGTGTTGACTTCCGTGGCCTTGTGAGGATGGATTCCAACTGGTCCCACACTTCGACACATTCATGATCGTTGGAAAGGTTCACCATCACTGGTTCAATTTGATCTGCCAGGGAAATCTCAAAACACAACTCAAAGGATGGCCAATCTTCAGAGATACTCTACATAATGAAACAATCGTCTCCAATGACACACTAATAGAAGAGTAACTACCTTTATAATGATGGTATAATTTGTTTTAGATGAAGGCTGAGATTGTTTTACCAATTCTTATATGTAACCTATGTTAAAAGAGACAAATGGGACTCAATTTTATGCATTTATTCATGTAGTTATTTCACTGAATCAAAGGCTCAAGGCTGGGTCAGCGATTTAATAGCCAAAAATACTCTAGATTTTGTGGTTAATTTCTTTATCATCTGCTTTCTTCACTTGTTCTCTTCATTTTTTTTTTTTGGACCATCCTTCCATAAAAATGCCACAACTTTGAAAAGTGCATTTCTTCAAAACTTCTCTTTTCCCCCCCCCTCCTCCTTTCCCCATAAAAACATTCCCCCCATCTTCAAGGCTTATGAGGTCACAAATTCGCAAACAAGAAACAACCAACATTTTCCCCCAAAGGTTTTATAACCATCCTGTTCAGACACACAAACAACCTTCTCCTTTTTACACAGCCAGAGAAGAACAAAAAAGATTAAACATAAACTCCCAAACCTTTTGTACAGAGAAATCAAACTAAACAGAGAAAATGTATTTTATATTAGTCCATGTTTTTATCCTCTGAATTCACTCCCTCGCAGGTTTCTGCCATTTTAATGTGGGAGGGGAGGGAGATTCACACATACCAGGTACAGGTCTGTGTCTATTGACATGAGGCTCTGTGTGTAGTAGGTAATATCAGTCAGTCCATCATACCACGCTTCTGGTCGGTCTGTTTTTTTTTATATGGATTAGGAACCAGTTGTATGTCTAGAGGCCATTTTTCCAACAAGTCACCCAGTAATGTCAATGATGGTGCGTCTGTGTGTCATTAGTTTCAATCTTTCAGAGTAGGCAAGATAAATCGTGTGTATATGTTAAGAGTCTCAGTGTGGGTAGGTCTAAGCCAGTCCGAATCCCTCTGAGCATTCCTGAATGGCCAGCAGCAGCATGTGTCTCAATTTCTCGTAGCTCTCGTAGGCTGGGAGGTCCAGCTGGTTAAAGCTATATAGGAGAGAAGGAGAGATATAGGAGAGAAGGAGAGGTTAGGAAGGAATCAACATCAACCAACAATAGATTGGATATTTTCATTCAATACATGGATGCATGGGGTGAATCTCCAGTGTCTCTCCTCACCTCAAAACATCAGGGGGAAGATAACGTAAGAGCACTTCCTTACTTCCTATTTTGAGGAGGACATGAAGCCTAGACTAAGGACTTTTTGATATTGTGTGTGCACTTGTGTTATTTACCAGGTGTAAGCTGTGTGGGTGTACATTTCTTTACCAGGTGTGAGCTGACGGTAGGCGGTCGGTGGAGCGGTCGTCGCGGTGGATCTGGAACTTCTGTATTCCGTTCATGCCCTCCAGCGCTGCGAAGCCCTGCAGAGGAACCTTGGACGTGCCCGTCACGAACTGCAGGAACTTGGCTCTGTCCGCCTGGTCGAAGGAACGCAGGGCCCGCCAGAACCACTGGATCTGAGGTGAGAAACAGTCAGGGTCACACCTACACTACACAGACCAGTAGCACATAATCAATATTAATGCATAGTATATAATACAACCAATAGACCCATCTGGTATGTGTGACATCATTGGTGCTGGGTTGTACTCACCAGGCACTAAACTACAGAAAACAGACTGCAAAAGGGAGGGACTACCTGGAACTTGTCGAATAAGATTGGGACCCGTGTCTATATGTCTCTGTATGCACTTGTATGGAGCTGGACTGATACTCTGTGTGTGAGAGAGTGTCTGTCTCTACCTGTATGGAGCTGGACTGGTACTTGTGGTACTCGGTGTGTGAGAGAGAGTGTGTCTCTACCTGTATGGAGCTGGACTGGTACTTGTGGTACTCGGTGTGTGAGAGAGAGTGTGTCTCTACCTGTATGGAGCTGGACTGGTACTTGTGGTACTCGGTGTGTGAGAGAGAGTGTGTCTCTACCTGTATGGAGCTGGACTGGTACTTGTAGTACTCGGTGTGTGAGAGAGAGTGTGTCTCTACCTGTATGGAGCTGGACTGGTACTTGTGGTACTCGGTGTGTGAGAGAGAGAGTGTGTCTCTACCTGTATGGAGCTGGACTGGTACTTGTGGTACTCGGTGTGTGAGAGAGAGAGTGTGCCTCTACCTGTATGGAGCTGGACTGGTACTTGTAGTACTCGGTGTGTGAGAGAGAGTGTGTCTCTACCTGTATGGAGCTGGACTGGTACTTGTAGTACTCGGTGTGTGAGAGAGAGTGTCTGTCTACCTGTATGGAGCTGGACTGGTACTTGTGGTACTCGGTGTGTGAGAGAGAGTGTGTCTCTACCTGTATGGAGCTGGACTGGTACTTGTGGTACTCGGTGTGTGAGAGAGAGTGTCTCTACCTGTATGGAGCTGGACTGGTACTTGTGGTACTCGGTGTGTGAGAGAGAGTGTGTCTCTACCTGTATGGAGCTGGACTGGTACTTGTGGTACTCGGTGTTGGCCTTGAGGTCGTCTATATCTATAGTGGGCAGGCCAGATATGAGCAGCTCCAGCTCCTGCTCTGTGAAGATGGAGATCAGCCTCTTGGGGATGATCTCGTAGAAACCCTCCAGATAGGCTGACAGCTGCTTACGGATGGCACCTACAGGAGGAAGAGGAGAGGGAGTGACCGTGTAGACTAACACACAAAGCTACCATTTCACACAAGTAGTACTTCACTACAAGACTTTCAGCTGTGCAACATTTGACAGCGTATGCGCCTATTTTATAAGGCTAACTAATAAATGTATAAAATATGTATATTACTAATTTGGGTGCTTGACTGGATGTTCACAAATGTACTTTTAAATGCTGGGTATCAGTAAAGCACTTTGTGACGACTGCTGATGTAAAAAAAAAGGGCTTTCTAAAGTACATTAGATTGATAAATGTGTCAGGTGTCTATGTGTTGGTGTTGTCTCGGTTCTCACCAGTCATCTTCATCTGACAGACTAGGTGGACGTACTCCTTCTTGTTCTCCTCGGTGACAATGATGTTGCCTCCGTTCGGCTTCAGGTCCCGCACCTCACACACACCAAACTCCTGGACCTGGAGGGAGAGAGGGGGGGGAGGAAGAGAGGAGAAAGAGGGAGGGAAAGAGAGAGCGAGAGAGGATGGAGAGAGTTCAGCAGAGCCGCCACAGAATTAAATAGAATCTGAGGGGTTCACTGGCGAGAGCGAAAAGATAAATATAACTATTTACCGTCATTTTTAGTCATGGCTGGCATCTGTTAGTTATTAAAAATCTGACTTGCCTATCTTGAGGCACTCAGTCGCATAATTAGCAGTTTTCTGAGTTGGGTTAAAGGGACATGTGATTTCAACCAATTACGAGTAGGCATTGCCAACTAATTGGTTGAAATCACATGATGCACACCAGATGATGCCATTGGGAAAACCTTTCAATACAAAACATAGAAACGGCCAATTTTCACATACGTTGGGTTGGGGTAGTGCCGGACATGATGAATGTGAAGTTGAACTTTTTGGAAATGTCCCTTTAGTATACGAGCGCGCACACACACACGACGTACCTCAGTGCTGAACGTCAGCTCATAGCCCAGAGTGGAGACATCATTCTCCAGCAGGTAGACAAGGCCCTGGAAGAATGGGTAGTCCTCACTCTCCATGTCTGTGTACCTGAGGAAAACATAACACCAGCAGCTAAATCAACTACTGAAATACTCCACAAAACATCTCTTGCTATGTACAAGTACATCTCAATGATCTGAACACCGTTTCCCTTAGTGGGACAAAAAAAAAAAAAGTGGTATTGAATTGAACAATAGTTCACAGATGAAGGGTTATACTGAGTACATGTCATTGTGTCTGCAGCCGAGAGGTAAGGCGCAGTACCCGTCGTCCTTGCCCAGGAACCGCTTGTAGAAGCTGCTTGTGAAGTAGTGTGCGTGTGTCCACAGCCCCCCTACCTGACACTCTTGCCCAGGATGTGCTTGTAGAAGCTGCGTGTGAAGTAGCACTCCAGCAGTCGGTTGTCGTAGACGGCCTTGGCCACCACGCGACCTACGAACTTGAAGTAGCTGAGGTGGTTTGGGTTGCAGTGGGACGAGGGGTTAATGGTGTAGGTGACCCTGTCGCCGGGCGAGGTGCGGAACAGGGCGTACATGGCGTTAAACATCTCCCTGGAGATGATCATGTACCACTCTCTCAGCAGACCTCCGGCATCCTGACCCTCCTCCCCTTCAAACACTATGTACCTGGGAGGTGGGGGAGGGGATGAAAGGAGAGAGGAGAGAGAAGGGGGGAAGGAAATGTAGGTCAGTACACTTGACTGTCATTCTGTCATGTGGAGAAACAGGCAGAGAACAGAGAGAGAAAGAGGGACATGAAAAAAAAAATGGAGAAAGCCAGAAACAGAAACCACAAGAGACAGAGGAAATAAGAGTCCCCGTTCCTTACAGTCTGTTCTTCATGTCCTCGGGGCTCTTGCGGTGCAGCTCTCTGTAAGAGTCTTCAAACACGTGGTCCCTCCTGACGTGGACAGCCATGTCCTCCTTCCTCAGACCCTCGTCCAGACGCTCCAGCTCCTGACGGAAGTATCTGGAGGGAGGGAGTCAACTTAGTAAAGAAAGAACCTACAATGTTATCATGAGAGACACACGTTCCACCTAAAGGACCAGTGTTTGACCTGGAGCGATCAGGGTTGTGTTCATTAGGGCAAGCAACCATATTAAAAAGTTTTGCAACAGAAGACAAAATTAGAGTTTTTGGATATCCTTCCCGGTTTCATTCTATTGTCTTGCAGTAGGTGCCTAATGAACACTAAAGAAGCCTTCCTTACTTTCGCTTGACGTCAAAGTCGAGGATACGGATGTAGTCGACCAGCACAGCGAAGGGTCCGTCGGCCAGGTGGGTGGTGGACTGACGCAGAATCTGGTTAAGCACAGTGCGGTGAGTCTCTGTAGAGGGAATGAAGGAGGGAGGGAGACAAAGGGAGAGAGAAAGAAAGGAAACATGTCAGTCGCATTTTAGGTCTTGAATGATCCAGGCTGAATCTCAACATTATGTTCCTTGACTCCTCACGTCCCCTCTCCTCGTCTCCAAGGGGGAAGCTAGGAAATCACTGGAGGAAAATATCAGCTTTCCTTTGACGTTTTGAGAGTCCGGGAAGGAGAGCGGATGCAAGGGAAATACATGAGTCACCCCCTGCTATACCCTCCCATCGCTGCTCTCCAGTCCCAAAACTCACCGGCAAAGCGGAGGAACTTCTGTGTGTCGGGAGGCAGGTTGGAGGAAATGTGCATGGAGGAGGGTTCCCTGGAGAAAAAGGGGTCCAGAGAAGAGGGAGTGGCGGGGGTGAGGGGCGCGGGGGACAGGGGGGGAGGCTCATCTTTGATGTGGGACAATTGGCTCTCCCTGGTGTCCCTGACAGGGGGCTTGCTCTCCCTCTCTGTGGCGTGGACCAGGAAGAAGGCCTCCACCGCCGGCTGAAGAACTGAGGGAGAGAGAGAGGGTGAGTAGACCCAAACTCGTCCAATAACACTCATTTTCATTTTAAAAGTCTTATTTTTACCATTTTGTGGCTATTAACAAAACCCTGTTCCAATGTTTCATTGCCTGAGTGTACAATCAATACCACAACTTCTTATACTTTCAGCACATTGGTTCAGGGGGAGGAACATATAGCACCCAGTAAGGTGTAGTAAAACGTAGTGCCACAGTTTGAGGTTTACTACGGTTAACACATACCCAGAACGGCGTGCTGATCATGTGACTCCTCCAGTTCCTTCAGGCACTCCCCGAGCATGTCCCACAGCTCGTCTAACAGAAGCTGCTCGCTTAGCAGGGGGAGGTCTGGGAGACGCTCCTCTGTCTCGGATTGGCCGTTGCCTTCTTCATCTGCATGAGAAGGAAATACAAAGCACACGTTAGACAAACTGAACCATGTCAAATTATACCCATACCATGGTATTTACCTTATAGTTCGATTGGCTCTGGCTGCATTCCAGGTCCTATTTTTTTAGCAGTTGTGTCGCACATCTCTGACGATGTATGGTTTATCATATGAACATGGGTCCTGAGACTTTAACATCTTTAGGTGTTATGAGATGTGATAATCTGTGCAGTGTGACTGCAACGAAGACGTCCTGGAACGCACCCACTGTGTGTTGTGGTTAATGGCTCAATGCAGCCATTTTATATCGACATTAAGTACCTTACTGTAATACATTTCCATTCAAATGGGCAAAATTAGCTTTTTAGCATAAAAACTTTCTCAAGCAAGAATTTCGCTAGGACTGTCTGGGAATGGTCTGAGCGGGAGGGGAAAACTAGCTGTTATTGGCAGAAAGGTCGAGAACTTTTTGTTGTTGGCCAATGAACCAATTTACCGCATGGTGACATCACCATAGAAAGACGAAAGCACCGCCCATGCAAACCTGCCGATCAGAAGATCCGGTGTCAACCAGCAACTATCAGGAAATAACACTGATCAAATGTTTTCACACTTTTACAGTGTTTGTTTCTTCAGCTGTTGTACAATATGATACAAAACACAAGAAAAACTATTTTGACTGCACTGAGTCTTTACGTGATTAGTGTTGCGGTAGTTTAACGGCAGTCTTACCCAGGGGTGCAAGGTCCTGCTCCAGAGGGGATGGCTGGTCTACATCCATGGGAGACTCATCCCTCTGGGCTGCCTGGGGCTCCGACACTGACCCTACCTCCGACTGGAGAAGGAATGGTAGGGGGAGGGTAGGATGACAAAAGTAGGTGCAGAGGGGGAATATTTGGGCAGATGGGAAGAGCGAAAGAGAGAGACAGAAATGTGATCAATATAAAAAGGCAGACAGTTTACTGGAAAAATGAGTGTACCATGCTGATTCATGATGACATTCTCATAAACCTGCAGACAGAGAGGGGGTGACTGGGAGGTGAGGTGACTGGGAGGGGGGCTAAAAGCATGAAGCCATGACAGCTAGCCAATACAGACCTCATCACATCATACAGTAGAGAAAGCAGGCAGCACCTCCATTCCAGAGCTGGGTTCAAACACTATTTGAAACCTTCCAAATAATTTCAGCGTCTGCTCTAGCCTGCCTGGTCATTCCAATACAGAATGCAGTGGATCATTGGCAGCACATATCTCCCATCTCAGTCTGTTTTCAGCTTTCATCATGTCAGAGGTATGGAGGTTGTCGGTGTGAGATTGCAGGCGGTACGGTAGGCTGATTTCAAATGCACCGATGGTGTCAGTAGCAGTGTGTCGGTATCCGTGTTTGGAATAAGATCAATATGGAACTGTAATCGATAGTGTGAGCATATGGTGAGTATGAATGTAAATCAGACCTTGGTTAAAACAGTATTTGCTTTCTTTTAAATACTTTAGCTACACTTGAATGAGCGTGCCTGATAGAACGGAACCAATGCTAAAAGTGCAAAAAACACCCATCTGGTACTATTTGAACCCAGGTCTAATGAATAAGCATGTAGTCAGTATGCATCATTTAGTCAATAGTGTTGATCAATAGGCATGTAGTCATGTTTGCTCAGAAGCAGCAGTAGTCGGTCAGTGCGTGCGTTGCGGCCCATCATGCTAACCGTTGCAGCGCTCGCCGTGCCGGGGGCAGGGGGGGCAGCGGCGGGGGCATGGGAGGCAGCCACGGAGGATCCGGCGACAGAGGCGGAAGGCGGGGGTGCCTGCTGGAGGCGGCGTGCCCGCTGCCCCTCTCTCACCATCTGGATGATGGCATCAGCCTCGGCTTCAAGCTGACGTACCGCCGCCTGGATACTGCTGGCAGAGCCCAGACTGGTGGAGCCTGGACACACAGGAGAGACCAGTTACATAACACTGACCCAGAGCAGAGAAAATCTAGACTAGAGAAGCTGACATTCTTGATTAAATCAGGAAAATAACAACCTTGCCAGAGAAAGCTGTCAACCAGCCACGTCTTTTGCTAGTTTTTTTTACTTGCTCCTAATTTTTGAAAATGTTCAGTTCATTTCTAAAATGAACAGACTGATGACTCAGCCATTCCTATGAATGATTTTGCCGTGTGTATGTGGGAGCGTGTGTAGTAGTGTACGGTTGTCCTACCTAGTCGTCCGGTCTGCTTGGCCTTCTTGTTGGCGCGGCGAGTGTCCTCTCGGAGTTGGATGATGACCTGCAGGACCCGCAGGAAGAACTTCTGGGTGGATGTCTTCGAGGTCAGGGAGGACATGCAGGGCAGCTGCAGCTCCCGTCCACCCAGCGTCCGCTTCTGGGCTGCCACGATCACCACGCTCTCCGAGCCGTCGAACCTGCGCCCCCGCCAGCACGCGAGGACGGGCGACAAGGCGAAGTACAGTCATTATACAGAAACGGACCAGTGGTAGAGTACTAGGCAGGCAGGCAACAAGGCAAAAGTTGTGGCTTAAATGATCAGACAGACGAATTGTCGAGTAAACGAAACGTTACAATTGCTGCCTTTGCATTTCTTAACCTTTTGAGCATCATGACCATGTAAAACTAAAGATATTCTTTCCATTTCAAGCCTTGCTTTGTGGTTTTCCTATTTCTCAACACCGTGGGGGTCTCTATTCTCCCACCTGAAAGTGTGTGTCGTATTTAACTGAACCTGAATAGGTCAAGTTGACACTAGGAGAGAACCAGTGATGACTATCCATTAATATGACACTGTAATCTCCAGAGAGCCGTGTCTTTATGAGAGCTAAATGTCAACCTAATCACAAAGCCACCTTCTAAAAAGCTGCTCCAACAGGATACTGTCATTAATACTGTGCATTTAGCCTCAAGATACTGAAATCCTCTACAAGTAATCCCTTCACAGTCTTCCTTGTCCTACTATGTAGCTACTTGAGTTAATAGACACGTAGCTTAATCTGTGTCTAGCAAACTGGGCCTAACTGAAAAGCCTACCTCTGGACTAAAATTTAAAGTGATTCTTAGTCTAGGAATTAGGACCAGGACAATACCAGTATAGCAATATTTTTTCCAGGGCAAAAATTAAAACACAAAGCAGACCAAACTCTTAGATCCTTTAAAAACCTTCTGTATGTAAAATATTGTGTGCTATAGCTTGGAAAATAAATTAATGTGAATCTGGAAGACAATGTTTGTTTCGAACTTTCAAGGCTGTTTACCTTAAGAAGTTCTGTTCCCTTTACACGATACTAACGAGTATCACGATACTGGTATTACCCCGGCCCTACTAGGAAGGGGCTTAATCTGGGTCCAGAATAACAGCTGGAACTATTTTCCTCCCCAGACACCTGTCTGTCCCTAAACCCCCTCTCTCTTCACCTGCTAGAGAGCTTTCCCCTAACCCCTAGCTATCCCAGAACTTCTCTCTTCACCTGCTAGAGAGCTTTCCCCTAACCCCTAGCTATCCCAGAACTTCTCTCTTCACCTGCTAGAGAGCCTTCCCCTAACCCCTAGCTATCCCAGAACTTCTCTCTTCACCTGCTAGAGAGCTTTCCCCTAACCCCTAGCTATCCCAGAACTTCTCTCTTCACCTGCTAGAGAGCTTTCCCCTAACCCCTAGCTATCCCAGAACTTCTCTCTTCACCTGCTAGAGAGCTTTCCCCTAACCCCTAGCTATCCCAGAACTTCTCTCTTCACCTGCTAGAGAGCCTTCCCCTAACCCCTAGCTATCCCAGAACTTCTCTCTTCACCTGCTAGAGAGCTTTCCCCTAACCCCTAGCTATCCCAGAACTTCTCTCTTCACCTGCTAGAGAGCTTTCCCCTAACCCCTAGCTATCCCAGAACTTCTCTCTTCACCTGCTAGAGAGCCTTCCCCTAACCCCTAGCTATCCCAGAACTTCTCTCTTCACCTGCTAGAGAGCTTTCCCCTAACCCCTAGCTATCCCAGAACTTCTCTCTTCACCTGCTAGAGAGCCTTCCCCTAACCCCTAGCTATCCCAGAACTTCTCTCTTCACCTGCTAGAGAGCTTTCCCCTAACCCCTAGCTATCCCAGAACTTCTCTCTTCACCTGCTAGAGAGCTTACCCCTAACCCCTGACCCCTAGCTATCCCAGAACTTCTCTCTTCACCTGCTAGAGAGCTTTCCCCTAACCCCTAGCTATCCCAGAACTTCTCTCTTCACCTGCTAGAGAGCTTTCCCCTAACCCCTGACCCCTAGCTATCCCAGAACTTCTCTCTTCACCTGCTAGAGAGCTTACCCCTAACCCCTGACCCCTAGCTATCCCAGAACTTATCTCTTCACCTGCTAGAGAGCTTAACCCTAACCCCTGACCCCTAGCTATCCCAGAACTTCTCTCTTCACCTGCTAGAGAGCTTAACCCTAACCCCTAGCTATCCCAGAACTTCTCTCTTCACCTGCTAGAGAGCTTTCCCCTAACCCCTAGCTATCCCAGAACTTCTCTCTTCACCTGCTAGAGAGCTTACCCCTGACTATCCCAGAACTTCTCTCTTCACCTGCTAGAGAGCTTACCCCTGACTATCCCAGAACTTCTTCAACTGCTAGAGAGCTTGCCCCTGACCCCTAGCTATCCGAGAATTTCTCTCTTCACCTGCTAGAGAGCTTGCCGGCCTTCAACCTGGCAGAGAGGGAGGTGTCCTCAGCCGGGGCATCAGGTGACTGGGCGTCGGCCCGGGCTCTCCTCTGCTGCTCCAGGTTGTACTCACGCAGCTCAGCCAATAATGTGCCTAGAGAGAGGGGAAGACCACCAGTGGTCACCAACCGGTCGACGACAAAGCCTTGCGTTCCAATTTATTTATTATATTCGTGCTGTTGACTGTAAGTGCACCTAATTCAGCAGCGCTGGGAAGGCAAAGTATTCCAATTTTGAACCATTTCCTCGACCCCCCTCCCCCCAAAAAAGCTCATTATTATGCTCACTCAGCTGTGCCTCACAAGTAATACAACAAATGATCTATTACCAGTGGGCTCATATACCTACAATTTTGAAATATAAATTTCAAAATGATCTGGGAATAACAACGTTGGCAGGGAAACTCAAGCATAGCCAATATGCAGTGATAATGTATTGGGCCGATAGCCCACTGCACAAACCTCCTTGCTACAGAACTGTTTTTAATTGGTTAATGCTGCATAGGCATAAAACTAATCAAATTTGTTCACACTTTTACAGTGTTAGTTTCATCAGCTGTTATACAACATGATATAAAACGGATTTTTCACTCTACTGTGCATTTAAGTAAAATCTTAAAGTGACAATGAAACAAACGCACCCATTGGTAGTGTCAGCTATCTTAGGCTTTGAATAAAAACACCTTGAACGTGTATTGTGTAGTCTACTGACGCATCTGTTTGCAGAGTGTGTATCCCAGGTGTCAAGCCCATGAGGCTAGTAGACAGCATGGTATGTGTGTGTTTGTACCAATCTGTTTGCAGAGTGTGTATCCCAGGTGTCTAGCCCCACTCAGCAGCAGACGGAGCACAGTGTCTCTGGTGGTTCCATCTCCTCTGGACAGCTGGAGCAGGATGTTGGCTGCATCCTCCAGACCCTCCTCTGAACACGAGTGACTGGTCAGCACCTGGAAAAGGGAAGGGGAAGTGTGTTATTTATTAGGTTCCAAACGGAAGAAAACTGACTGAAACCGGGAGGAACTTCCTAGGCTCTGGTCAAAAGGAGTGCACTGTAGGGGGAACACGGTGCCATTTCAGACGCAGCAATGAATTGACCTTTGGGCCCGGGCACCTGAAAGTGACTTGGTGTAAGTTTCCCTAACTGTTACACCAACACATGCATCTAGCCACACAGAGAGCGATTAGCTTCCCCAGTTAGGGAACCAGTGTTTGTTTTAGTGGTCATTCAGTACCTCGACAGAGAGCTGTAGTTGTTTCTCAGTGAGTCCAGTGGAGGCCAGCTTGGTGTCACTTTCAACACAGAGAACGGTCGCTCTATGCTTCCCTGTCGGGACAAAACACACGCATCAATATTCTCTTCCGCTATGGTGCGTTACCTTGTAGGGCGCACGTAGATAAACATTACCACACCCCTTAGTATTGCTCGATGGGTATTATTTGCTGTGTATTATGTGGAAGCAGCAGCGCTTGTAAGACTAAATTCCCATCTGGGACAATACAGTTGATGTTTTCTCATCCCACTCAAATAGAAAGTGATGTCAGTGTATTGCTTGTGAAGATGCGAGTTGTTCTCACCTGTGGCGCTGGCTCCAGTAGTGGTGGGTATAGACACTATAGCTGTAGAGGTCTGGCCTGTCCCTGAGGACGAGCCCTGCGCTGCAGCCACTACCGAGGCCCCCGACACCACCCCGACGCCTGAGACCACCCCTACAGTGGTCCCCTGAGCAGAGGCGGAGACAGAGCCTGGAGCGGCGACGGCTGCACCGGCAGTGGTCTGCGATGTCGGGTGTCCGGCAGGGACTTCAGTAGCCTTATTATCGGGCAGGGCGATGGAGATGAGGGAGAGGAGACGCAGGAGCTTCTCGGTTAGCAGGGAGGAGCGTCGTATCACTGGGTGGGACAGCATATTCATCAGCTGGCCCAGAGGAGAAGCCTCCAGGCTGAACTGAGCCCCGTCTGCCTCCCCTCCCACCCCCAGGGGAAGAGTCTTCATGGAGGCCTTGCCTTTCCTCGACACATTCATGTTGTCCAGCTTCACCAGCAGGTCCCAGAAGTCGGTAGAGATGCCAAGGGACTGGGGGGTGATGGCCACGCCACAGGCGCCCCCGCCCAGGGAGTTCTGGGCTGAGGAGGGGGTGTTGGAGGAGGTCTGGGTGGATCTAGAGCCTCCTCCTGCTGTTCCGGTGACAATAGAGGCAGCAGCACACAGACGGGAATCTAGTTCAGATGTGGAGGAGGAGAGCAGGTCCTTACAGCGCTGCTGGGTGAAGTGACTGGGGAACACCTGGAGATAGGAGAGCCACACATTACATTGACAATTCACAATTTCCCTGACATTTTCAAACAAAAGCTCTGGTCAACTGGCAGTTATCCATCAAACACACCATTCATAAATCAGCAAAGTTTTTCGACCCCCGAGATGAATGACTGACAGACGTGAGCAGTAACGTGTTCACCACCCATCCAGAGTACCAAAGTCTCCTACCTTGGCCAGTTGGATAAGAGTATCCAGTACGTGTCGACAGACCACAGGGGCGGCCTGGGGGTGGATGTGTACGGTCGACCCTCCTCCCCCTGCACAAGTCATCCCTGCCGCACCCCCCTGTACCCCTCCTCCCAGGGTTCCCCCGGGCCCTCCTGACGTCCCCCCCGCAGAGTGCCGGTCGGCATGCTTCCGTCCCGACGCCCGCTGGATCTGGAAAATGTTTGTACGGCATCCTAGCGCAGCGTCCATGGAAACGGACAGCCAAGAGAGCTGGGAGGAGCTACGAGACTCCACCCGGTTGAGAAGCTCCAGAGAGGAGGAAGAGGAGGAGGAAGAGAGGGAGGCTGAAGCGGTTGCTGCGGTCGTAGACCCTTTACTCCCTCCGTAACCTCCCTGACCGGCAGCAGTCCTCTTGCCTCTGGCGTCTTCCAGGCGGGTGGTCTCGACACAAACCTCACTCTCGCTGCTGCGCTGCAGGATGGAGAGGAGACTGCGGATGACCCAGCCACGCGTCTGGGAGTGGTAGCACAGGTTGCGGAGCACGCGGTGCAGACGGCTGGTGTTGAGTTTGGGTTCGTCTACGAAGAGGAGGACCAGGAGACAGGACAATGCCTCGTGGTCCAGGAGCAGACGACCACGCAGACGCAGCAGAGAGTCCACACTGGAACTGGACGGTCTGGGGTGAGGACAGAGGAAAGGTTAGATGGGAACTTGTCATACACTTTAAACAGACTCATCTCTTACAGACTATCCCCACACCAACCCTCGCCCTCTCACCTGCTCTGGTTGGTCCCTCCTCCCATTTGGAAGGTCCCGCCTCTCTGCACAGCAAGGCGGGTGTACTGTACCCCTCGGTTACCCCCCAGGCGGCTGGTAAACGCAGGCGACCTCAAAATGGCCGACAGGGCCGAGCTGGAACTATGGCCGAACAGCCTCTCGTGCATCAGCTGTCTCTGACGAGCCTGGTGATGTCAAATTGACAAAACATGCAATCATGTAATGACTCCATAATATCCCAGTATATTATGTAGCTGGAACAGAACTTGATAATTTTTCTAATTGTATTTTCTGAAGTTATTCTATGCAAGTTGACTTTTGTTACATGGTGCTAGTGTGTAGTAAAACGTTTGAATCTTACACTCACCTCCTGCTCCCGGCGCAGCGCGGCTGCCTCGGCGGCGATGTCCGGGGGCATGACGGCCAGCACGCTGTCCTCCATGTCTTCTAGGACGGAGCGCCGCAGCTCCGAGGGGAGGGTCTGGATGAAGGTGACGGGGTCCAGGGGAGTGTCGCCCTGCGTGGGCTGCTGGGACAGCTCTCTACGCTGCTGTTCAGCACGTTGTTGGGCCAGGACCTGGGGAGAGGAGACAGTTCTTTAACTAATGATCCCAATTTTGAAAAAACGTATTAAGGCTTTAAAGCATTCATTAAGTCTTCCTAAGGCCACAGAGGCTTCGACAGCTTGAGTATAATGGAAATGTTAGGTGTTAGAACAAGATCACTAAATCTTCCCCTCTCTACACTACTCATAAGCATGTACACTACATGGCTAAAAGTATGTGGACATCTCATTCTAAAACCATGGGCATTAATATGGAGTTGGTCCCCCCCTTTGCTGCTATAACAGCCTCCACTCTTCTGGGAAGGCTTTCCACTAATGTTGGAACATTGCTGCGGGGACTTACTTCCATTCAGCCACAATAGCATTAGTGAGGTCGGGCACTGATGTTGGGAGATAAGGCCTGGCTTGCGGTCAGCGTTCCAATTCATCCCAAAGGTGTATGTGGTTGAGGTCAGGGCTCTGTGCAGGCCAGGCAAGTTCTTCCACACCGAACTTGACAAACCATTTCTGTATGGACCTTGCTTTGTGCATGGGGGCATTGATTGTATGTTGTTTTACTCCATGTGTAACTCTGTGTTGTTGTATGTTGTCGAACTGCTTTGCTTTATCTTGGCCAGGTCGCAATTGTAAATGAGAACTTGTTCTCAACTTGCCTACCTGGTTAAATAAAGGTGAAATAAATAAATAAAAAATTGTCACGCTGAAACAGGAAAGGGCCTTCCCCTAAACGGTTGCCACAAAGTTAGAAGCACAGAATCGTCTAGAATGTCATTATATGCTGTATCATTAAGATTTCCCTTCACTGGAACTAAGAGCCCGAACCATGAAAAACAGCCGCAGACCATTATTCCTCCTCCACCAAACTTTACAGTTGGCACTATGCATTGGGGCAGGCAGTGGGTCTCCTGGCATACCCAAACCCAGATTAGTCCGTCGGACTGCCAGATGAAGCGTGATTCATCACTCCAGAGAACGTGTTTCCACTGCTCCAGAGTCCAATAGCGGGGAGCTTTACACCACTCCAGCCGTAGCTTGGCATTGCGCATGGTGATCTTAGGCTTATGTGCTCCCGACGAACAGTTCTTGTGCTGACGTTGCTTCCAGAGGCAGTTTTGAACTCGGTAGGGAGTGTTGCAACTGAGGACAGACAATCTTTACACGTTACACGCTTCAGCACTCGGCGGTCCCATTCTGTGAGCTTGTGTGGCCTACCACTTCAGAGCTGAGCCGTTGTTGCTCCTAGACGTTTCCACTTCACAATAACAGCACTTACAGTTGACCGGGACAGCTCTAGCAGGGCAGACATTAGACAAACTGACTGGTTGGATATGACGGTGCCACGTTGAAAGTCACTGAGCTCTTCAGTACAGGCCATTCTACTGCCAATGTTTGTCTATGGAGATTCCATAGCTGTGTGCTCGATTTTATACACCTGTCAGCAACGGATGTGGCTGAAATAGACGAATCCACAAATTTGAAGGGTGTCCACATACTTTTGACCATGGAGTGTATTTAAGCTCAATTTTAAGCCCCACATAGATAATTTACAAGACAAGTCATAATACATAAAAGGATGATTATAAGGGTGATGTATTTTCGTTCCTCACCTCCTCCTGTATGGCGGGTGGCAGGGCAGCCAGGAACTCAGGGCTGACCTCTGTGACCCCGGGTCCTCCTCCCAGTACGGGGACAGTGGTGGAGGGGAGGGTGGCGGTGGCAGGGGGGCGTGCTGGGGGTCGGATACCCAGCTGGTTCTGGAGCACCTCACGACGGATGTCCTCTGGAAGAGCTGCCAGGAAGGATGGGTCTACACCCTCTGGTAGACTGATGCCTGGAGAGGGGGGGGGGGAGTGAGTGTAGGGCTCTACGTTGCATGACGTAACACAAGGGTGGCCAACTCTCCCTCTGGAGATCTACGGTGTATGCCTGCTTTTGCTCTAACAATCGAGGTCCAATTAAGGTCCTGATGAGCAACAGGTGATTAGAAGAACCATGTGTTAGCATCGGGTTGGAAAAAATGTGCCTTCTCCAGGAGGAATGCCCACCACTGAGGTAGAGGGGCCAGAGAAACCAGCCAATGAGACTCTTCTTACCTGCCAGTGGGTCCTCATCCTCATTGCTGGTGGATGGGAAGGGCTCTTCCTGGATGGCCTGGGATTGGCTGTCTGCGCTGTCACTCCGGGGCATGGTCTCTCCAGGGGAGGAGACAGAAGTGGAGCTACAGAGGGGCAAAGCATGAGCGAGGGGGGCAAAGCATGAGCGAGGGAGACAGAGAGAGCTCATCTTCCCCTCAGAGTCCCTGCCTAGATCACATTAGATCTGAACAGATCACATTGGTATAAGTAATATGTTACAGTAGTAGCTCCCTCTGATAGGTATAATTTTGTTCATGTTTGATATACACCCATCCAAATCTTTTACATCTAGAGAAGTGCCTATGGGGTAGGGGCTAGGGTTTGAATTTGGAACGTATCGTTAGTATTGCCCGCCAAGACCCTCACCCTGACTCTGCGTCAGTCTGCCTGGCCGTCAGTCCACCGTCTCCACTCCCTGACAGCTCCTGTGGCAGATGGACAGCCTGGGTGGGGTTGGGGACGGGCTCTTCCTGCGTGGCAGAGGCGGGGCTACTGGTATCCATGGGAGACCCTTCCAGTAGTGACAAGCCCACCGCTGCAGGCTCAGCGGTCTCCACGATGTCTGGACTCAGGGAGGCTGGGCGGAGGGGAGAAGAACGGGGAGAGGAGAAGAATGAGTGAAAGGAGTGGGGAGGAAAATATGGGAGAAGAGGGGAGGAGAGAGAAGAAAAATTGTCAGTTAATACACTAAACAACTATGCATAGTCTGACGGGAACCACGTGGTTGCATGAACACATATGCTCCGTTGCAAAATCTACACTAGCACGACACTTTGAAGCAACGATTAGGGCTGTGGCAGTCATGACATTTTGTCAGCCGGTGATTGTCAAGCAAATAACTGCCGGTCTCACAGTAATTGACCGTTAATTAACAAACCCATTTACCAATTCCTTGCTTCCACGCATAGCCTACAAGTCACAAATGCAGACCTTTGGAACATCTACATTTTATAAAGTCTAATAAATCCATGTAATAAATCCATGATCTATTTTAGACGGGTCTAAAGAAGCATGATATGAAGAAAATGTAGTCTATTTCAGAAGAACAGAATAGCATACTCTGAGTTGTCCTTATGTTAGGTCCTGATATGGATATGCCATATGGCTGTGGGCTACACTAGTTCACTTAGCAGACAAGATTTGCTTCGAATTCTGTGGCATTATTTTATAGTATGAAGAACACAACTGAATACAATAGAAAGTATATTTTCTCCAAACGATGAGGAAGTGTGAACATTCAGCAATTCTGTGTTGAGCTGTTAACAAAGAAACAGCTTCTCCTATATGCTTAATTTAGAGTTAATTATGCAACTTTGGTTGTGATACAAACGTTGGGCTATATGTTTTGATTTTTAATACATTGTAAGGCTTCATGATCCGACTATTATTTTTTGAAGAAATGAAAGGCATGAGCTCTGCTTAGTTTTTGGCTAAGGCTGCACACACTTCACCGGTCTCATTCACAATTTGACAAGCACTTCAGATAATGCCTCAAATTTCCCAGTGGCATCCCCTTTGTGCGGCCGTAATGCCCCCTAAAAAAAATCCATGCCTTTTGCGGCCAGTGGCCATTGGGCTGAATATAATAATTATAATTCCCTTCTCCCGGCTGCGTGCCCTGAAGCACTGCTCACTCACATGGCTCAATTATCATTAGCCAATGCCCCTCACATGATCCGGTCTTTCTCACAGGCTACAAGTGAAGACAGACATCGTCGACACAACGGCGTGTGTCCTTATTTAATTCCGAGGTGCATATTGAAGATACTGAAAGAACTCTCCACATTTACTTTGTCAGCCAACAAGATGAATACGCCTAACAAACAGCAAAAGCACTAGCCTATGTCAATCTACTATCCCCCATCGTACAAAAGTTGACCTATTCTATTCTGTGAGAAAAACATACCAAAAAGTTATACGCTAATATTGTCACCCACCAGACTATTCTTGATTAACCTTGTCTTTACATATAAATAATATAAGTGTGAAATTTGAATGGACCATTATTATGCACCCGTCTTGAAACTGGCAGAGGGAAAAAAATACATATGCACTTAAAGGGATGGAGGACGCTTTTCCCATGGTTCATTTTAATGCCAGCCAGGTAGGCTATACTCCTGTTGTAAAGAGAAGCAATGTGCTTAATATTAGGAAAGTTGTGAAATAAATATAGTATGGCTAGCCTATAGAAAGCTGATGGGATCCTCTTTTTAAAAAGAGGCCATCACTCTGTTTTCTCACACAATTGCATAGCCTATAGAAATGTTGCACAACATGAGCTTGTGGGCTCTCATAAAGTGTTTGATTAGATTTTCGAAAACATTTGCATTGATGTCAGAGTGATTAGAGGGACAATAGAGTGCTGAGAACCAGTCAGTTAACAAGTTTGGTAGGCTACTAATGACCATCAGCAGCATCAGAGCTTGGAGAAACCTAATTACCATGACTAAACTGGTCACTTGGAATTTGACTGCCGTCATAACTCGTGACCGCCATTGTGGCGGTAATACGGTCACCGTAACAACGCTAGCCATTATGGCTATATTCAAAAGGAGATTGCTTAGTCAACAGCATCACTGCAGATACAGATGTGTGCCCTTACTGCTCATCAGTCACTCTGTGAAAGAGGGTGCATTCGTTTTGCTACCCTGGTGCCCTGGGTGGATGAGACCAACGGAATGGTCTCAAATGTGCAAACTCCACCAACCGGTGCGCTGGGAAAGCTAAAACAAACACAATTCTTACAGTTTCAAAGTTAGTCTACCTTCCCTGCCTCCATCCATCGCTCCTCCTCTCTCACCAATAGTAGGCACCGGGGACATTTCCATCTGTGACGCCTCCACTTCGCAGGTCGGCCTATCGGATGCCGCCGCAAGGGCTGGAAGACCGGCCCCTGCCAGGGCGGCCAGCGAATTGGCATGCGACTCGGCCAGGAGCAGGTCTGCGATTGGCTGGTGGACCTGCTGGCTGATGGCAGTCTCCAGGGAAACCAGGGCCTGTTCATGGGGGGCGGGGGTTGTGGGGGTGACCTCTCCTGAGGGGGGAGCGGTGAGGAAACCATCCGAGACCCGAGGGGGGTCCAGACACGACACACCACTGCCCTGGGCCTCACCTTCTGAGCCAGGGGAGACAGAGAGAAGTTAGACAGAGTTCGGGAGTCCTAGGTTCACTTGACCTCCTTCGTATGGAACAACACACAGAACACGAGGGATGAGTCAAACTAACTCAATAGTGATATGTAGGTTCACCACTTCAGTTACATATAAAGTACAGAGACAGGACCTACAGGTGTGCTAGAATTGGAATAGATTAAATAAGGGAAACTGGCTGAGGGAACCAAGGAGAGGTTTGGGGAGCACCGAGTTAGAGGGGTACAATGATATGAATGAGCCAAAGCTGATTTTTTTCCTGAGTGAGATTGCTGTGAGTTGGGCAGGACTGAGGAAGGCAGTAAGTTGTATAGTTATCTCCCGTACGGGGCGCACTATCCTGATCCCCAACAACAACACAACTTACTACCTCACCACAGCACAGCCACAGAAGGGTATGGGTTCCACATCCGTATAACACACGCACAGAAGCACACACAAGCACATTAGGTTACATAGCAACATCACCGTGTAGCTCACTTGGTAGAGTAAGGCACTTGCAACACCAGTGTTGTGGGTTCGATTCCTACGGGGGGACCAGTATGAAAATGTATGCACTCACTACTGTAAGTATCTCTGGATAAGAGCGTCTGCTAAATTACTAAAATGGAAACGTAACTACAGTGTCAGTAACATTTTCTCCCCCCAAAATATTAGTTGCAGAGTAAACGTCCAAGCCAAGATGTCAGTCCCATAGTTTCCATGGTAATAGGGTCCTCTGGGTCGTCTTGGCGTTGCCGTGGGAAAGACAGTAGACTGTATAGTTATCTCCCAGATCTGGTGTGATCCTAAAACTATACAAACTACTACCTCACCCCACAGCACGCTACTCTGTGTCCGTCCGTCTGCTGGCTCCAAGAGGGTCCAGACAGAGGACACTTACTGGGCCAGAGTCCATTCAAACACGCACAGAAAAAAGACAGAAAATGTGAACAGAAAGTTATCTGGAAAGAAAGGATTCACTTTTGCAAAAGGGTTAAAAGTTAGCCTCAATCCGGTAAAAGCACTTGCACTCTTACAAAAAAATGATACTTAGTATAGTGTTGGCATTTAAAAACACAGTGCCAGTACCAGCAGTGGTCTCTCCAGCCACACCGTTGACTGTCCCCAGTCCCGAACCCTGTAGACTCTGCTCCCTGGCCTCCTCTCCTCCTGTCCTTCTGTCGTTCTGCTTGGCCTCCTCCTCCTCCGCCAGCTGGCGTCTTTTCTTCTCCCTCCTCTCCTCCAGCTCCTCGTCTCTCAGGGTCTCCAAGTGTTGCAGGATAGGAACCTTCACCACTGGGAAGAAGAGAGATGGGGTTAGAGGGATGGGCTGGGGTGTACAGTGTGTGTGTGTGTGCAGCTATAAGTCTTCATGAGTAACTGTATGAATCAGCAACTGTGAGAATCACGGAAAATCATATTTTCTCAGTAGTCCAACAGTAGACTAGTAGAAGACTGTCGTACCTGCTACACAGTCGTGCATGCTCTCAGCGTCCAGTACTTTACACTCATCAGTCCATCGGGTTAAGGCAGTGGGGATACTGGACAGAGTGCCTGGAAAGATGCATATTTGAGATGAATTCAACGTAATTCAATGAAAGCTTGGGCTCCCGGCACAGACTAAGCACCTAGGGACAGTTTCCAATAGATTCAGCCTAGTTCTGGACTCTTTCTCCAATGACAGCATTTCTTAGTCCAGAACTAGAGCTAAATTGGGTCTGGTAAAGCAGCCCATATAGTAGACTGGACTGGTGGACAGCGAGTGTCATACCTGC